>NC_070626.1:32096177-32171314 GCF_947347685.1 Pleuronectes platessa
AGGCAGATCTACGAGTTCTACAACACGCCCTTCACCAAGTTCTGGTTCAACACGGCAAGGACACGTTTTATATTTGAAATGCAGAATACTGAGATGTCCAGTTCACTGTTTCACCATCAACATTCAAACAGGACATGTGGAGTCACAGAAGATTTAAATAAAACCTTTTCTCTCTGTAGATCATGTACATGGTCTACCTGATGTTGTATAACTACATCATCCTGGTGAAGATGGAGCGATGGCCGTCCCTGCAGGAGTGGATCGTCATCTCTTACATCATCACTCTGGGAATGGAGAAAGTCCGACAGGTAAACACACCGGAGGTGTCACGACAAACTGTGAAACTCACTGTGGTGAAGTTGTGCTGATAGAAAAAAGTTCTCCTGAGGCACATGCATGTTCTATGACTGAGGGGGTTTGACCGGACTGAACTGTTCTGTGGTCAGATCCTGATGTCGGAGCCGGGGAAGCTGAAGCAGAAGATCAACGTGTGGTTGGAGGATTACTGGAACATCACCGACCTGGCGGCCATCTCCGTCTTCCTGCTGGGTCTACTGCTGCGGCTGCAGAACGAGCCCTACATGGGCCGCGGACGAGTCATCTACTGCGTGGACATCATCTTCTGGTACATCCGAGTCCTGGACATCTTCGGAGTCAACAAGTACCTGGGACCCTACGTCATGATGATCGGGAAGATGGTACGACATCCTGTCGCTAGCATCAGTTACAGATAATGCTAAATTAGAAATGATAAAACTAATTCTGAAGGACTTTCTGAGGATCATTCAAAGATTATTGATCAGCAACAAAATGATAGATTCTGCGTCCACACAAACTCAATCTGACCATCTCCTGTGTCTCCCCCCCCCCGCTTGGCGTCCAGATGGTGGACATGCTGTACTTCGTGGTCATCATGCTCGTCGTGTTGTTGAGCTTCGGAATCGCTCGACAGGCGATTCTCCATCCAGACGAGAAGCCGACGTGGCGTCTGGCTCGCAACATCTTCTACATGCCGTACTGGATGATCTACGGAGAGGTGTTTGCCGACTCCATAGACCGTAAGACTAGAGTTCATAGTAAGACTCAGTCCACTAACAGTCCTGACCTGTCCTCACCCCTGTCCTCACCCTCTGCATACCCTAACACTAGAGGTTATAGAAGGCTCACCGTCAGCTGTCAGTCCTCACCCATCCTCATCCTCTGTCCTGATCTGTCCTCCCCTTCTGTGTCCTCATCCTCCATTCACCATAAGACTAGTCCACACATGCCCTCTCCCTCTGTCCTCACGTTAAATGTTTTAATATCTTTTAATCGTATTAATCTTGATCAACTGTGTGTCTGTGTTTAGAAGAGACAAAGACACTGTGAACTGCACTGTTTAAACTCTGCTGAAGATGATGATCTGTTCCCTTCTTGATCTTTTTCTGTGTCTCTGTCTCTTTGTCTCCTCTGTTGGACAGTTTACGCGATGGAAATCAATCGTGAGTATTGAAAACTGAAAATGTATAACTTGTTGCAGAGAGGAAGCTGTTTGACATAAAGACGATCGATGATCGAATAACAATCAAACCTCAACAAAGACGATGAATATCTGTATACTGCAGTGTGATATTAATGTTGTTATTAAATTGAACATGTGATTAAAGTCAGTGTTGAACACGTTTCAGCTCCGTGTGGAGACAACATGTACGATGAAGACGGGAAGAAGCTTCCTCCCTGTATCCCCGGAGCCTGGCTCACTCCCGCCATCATGGCCTGTTACCTGCTGGTCGCCAACATCCTGCTGGTCAACCTGCTCATCGCCGTCTTCAAGTCAGTGGTTTGAAAGACAGACCTCAGATCAGCTTCTGACAGACAGAGGGACAGATACTTCAGAGTTCAGAGCTTGATTGTCAAGTTTATATTTGTGGTTTGAGTCATTGCTTGATTTTTTTATTGACTCATTGGACATCAGTTCGTTAATTGACGTCTTCCCTGTGTTTCTGTTTTCATTTTGGACTCAATAGGAAAACAAAGCACTTTCTCAGTTATTGATTAAAACACTTGATCAGCACATGAATCAATAATGAAACTATTCATCAGTCCGATCCAACATCAATAACTCCTGATCCTCTTTGTCTCCTCAGTAACACCTTCTTCGAGGTGAAGTCCATCTCCAACCAGATTTGGAAGTTCCAACGTTATCAGCTTATCATGACCTTCCACGACCGCCCCATCCTGCCGCCGCCGCTCATCATCTTCCCGCACATCTACATCCTGCTGAAGAGGCTGTGCTGCCACTGCCGCCGGCGGCCGGAGGGAGACCACGACGACCGCGAGAGACGACTCCGTAAGAACCGAGTTCAAATCAGCTTTGTCTCACCAGAACTGAAAATATCAAGTGTCAAACATTAGAAACTGATGACTGATGGATTGTGTGTTTCAGAGCTGGTGTTGAATCCAGAAGAGTTAAAGTCTCTTCACGAGTTCGAGGAACAGTGTGTGGAGGAATACTTCAGAGAGAAAGACGACGAGAAACAATCGTCCAACAACGAGCGAATCCGAGTCACGTGTGAGAGGTCAGAACCAGATACTGTCTTTAATTACATATTCATAAACAAACAAGTTAACAATGATTCACATTGTGTTCGGCTTCACGTTTACTGTTGTTTGCTGTTTGTCGTGTTGAGGGTGGACAACATGTTCATGCGTCTGGAGGAGGTGAACGAGCGCGAGCACTCCATGAAGGCCACCCTGCAGACGGTCGACCTCCGCCTGGGTCAGCTGGAGGAGTTCTCTGGCCGGATGATGAACGCTCTGGAGAAGCTGGCCGGCATCGACCGAGCCGACCTGGTCCGGAGCCGCTCCAGAGGGTCGTCGGTGTGCGAACCGGCCGCTCTGCTGCGACACGGTAGCATGAACAGCTCCGATGGCTACAGTCTGTACCGGTACCAGCTGGAGCATGACGACCGGGTCTCTGTGTCCGGAGACACGGAGACGAATGACAAGAAGGTGCCGCTGAGTCCAGAGAGACCACGAGGAGACGCAGCAGGTCCGACACGTGTCTATCCTGGGCAGAGGAACCAGCAACCTGCTGAGATAAATGATGGTTTAACTCCTTTTTCCTGTTTCCAGGTGAGGTGAAGGAGTTCGGTTCGACCCTGGAGGTGCAAGGCCTTAGGGACAGGACTCAGTCTCAGTCCAACGTGGACATCTTGATCTCCCCCTGCGACCCGGACCTCCGACCTGCCCGACCCCAACCTGCTTCCCCTCAGGTGGACCTAATGGACACTGATGTGGAGAAACCTCCTGAGAAAAGCCGGCTGCAGGCAACGGCCTCGTTCCCTCTGGAGACGCCAAAGGTCACCGAGTATTTATCCTCCAGCAGGAAGTCAATCAGCAGCATCATCTACGGCCCCGCCCACCAGGCTCAGGACGCAGCCGTCAGTTTGACCCCCCAAGAGGCGTCTGCTGTGACGGAGGGAAGTGACGGAGGAATTGAGCCCAAACAGGAAGTGGAGCATCCTGGGTATTCCGATGGGGAGCAGGGGGGTGAGACTTCGGTTGATAGCCATGGTAATGGAGAGGGGGAGGAGTCATCGGAGCGGTTGCTGCTGGGGGGGGACAGGATGTACCCGACACTTCGCTCCAAGAGTCTGAACGTCAACCCGAGGAAGACGAGGAAGAAGGAGGGCGAGGAGACGCCGCGCTCAGCGAGCAGCGTCCGGGACCTGGTGTCAGCATTCAGCGGGGGGGCGGGAGACACCAGACCAGAACCAGGACCGAGTCCAGCTTCAGGTCTTTAACTCCTGTTTAAAGCCATTTTTCAGATATGTCCTGCAGAGAACCGGATCCGGACCTTCTCCACAGTTTACCTCTCACATGTGCACAACATGGACTCACAGCAGCCACAGAGTCTCAGGTGAGGGGTGGAGGCGGAGCCAGAGGCAGGAAGTGATGACAACCTGAGATAGTTGTTTACTATTTGTTCGAGTCAAACACACAATCTCTGGAGTTCAGTGAACGTGTGAAACCAACTTACGTTAGCGTTCAATCCCGCAGTCGTTTGTTTGTTTGTTTGTTTGTTTGTTATGATGATTCATTTAGTTCTTTTATCAGATTTGTTTGTTTGTTTGTTATGATGATTCATTTAGTTCTTTTATCAGATTTTTTAGAATATGATCATTTATCTGCAGCTATCAGACACAAGGAGTGAAGGTTGTAAAAGGTAATAAAAAGCAACTGTTAACTATAACTTTATATTAGAATATATTCAATTGTTTGTCTGACATAAAGGGAATTAAATGAATAGTTTAATTTTTATATTTATTAGATTGTAATGTTTTTACTGTATCAAATATTTTGGTTCACTTGTATTGATTTTATTAACGAAGCTGAAGATCTTATTATTATACTGAGTGTGATTAAAGGGAATCAAATCTACCTCTGTACAGATTTTTGCAGATTATTAATGATCCTTGAATAAAATAATCTATCACAAAGTTTTACTTCCTCATTTCACGTTGTGTTTGTGACGTTTCCACACTGTTAAGGGCGGAGCTAGAGTGACCAGATGAGAAATGACTCGAGAAATCACTGACAGAAACAAAGACTCAGAGACACAAAGACTCAGAGACACAAGGACTCGGAGACACAAAGACTGAAAGACACAAAGACTCAGAGACACAAAGACTGAGAGACACAAAGACTGAGAGACACAAAGACTCAGAGACACAAAGACTGAGAGACACAAAGACTCAGAGACATAAGGACTCAGAGACACAAAGACTGAGAGACACAAAGACTGAGAGACACAAAGACTCAGAGACACAAAGACTGAGAGACACAAGGACTCAGAGACATAAGGACTCAGAGACACAAAGACTGAGAGACACAAAGACTCAGAGACACAAAGACTCAGAGACACAAAGACTCAGAGACACAAAGACTCAGAGAAACAAGGACTCGGAGACAAAAGGACTCGGAGACACAAAGACTCAGAGACACAAGGACTCGGAGACAAAAGGACTCGGAGACACAAAGACTCAGAGACACAAAGAGAAATAGGAACATTCTGTTTGTTGCGTTTTAAAACTTATTTAAACGCTACATGAATGTGAGTTAGTTAAACACAACGTGATAAGATTCCAGCAAGTTTTCATATTTGTTTAGAGCTTTATAAACATTTCATAATAAACCTGCTCTGCTTGGAGACAAAGATTTATTTTGATGGTGATTATTAGTTACATGTATTGTTTAATATAAAAAACTAGCTGAGAGCTGAAGAGGTTTAACCTTTATTGTTGCTCCATCTGATGGTCAGATCAAGAATTACATTGTGTGACAGCAGTGAGTCTCAGTTCCACAAAACACACACACAGGTGTTTTAAATTCCGTTCACACATTTCAAACTTCAAATAAAAACACCAAACAAATTCAAATGTCAAACTCTAAATAAATAAATCAGTTTGTAAATCAAAGCTGTTCTCTGATCAATATTTGATTAATATTTGATCCGTTTATGATGAGTTATGGTCAATTATCAATTATCAATTAGGTTCACTCATCTGCATTCATTTATGTCTAAAATGTTGATATCTAAATATTTAATATCTAAAGATATTATATCGATCCCTGACTGATAATTTACTCATCATCATAATAAATAATTTAATAAACAGAGACACTAATACAGAAAAACATGCTGAGTCATCGGAATGAATCATGTGATGAATCAGAAACTTTTAAAACAAAACTCGAAACTTGAGACATGATGATAATTATAGATAAGAACTGAATCTGATCAGAAACAAAACAAACTTTGAGTCTCACCAACAGAATTCGGTGATTATTAAAAAAGTGTATAAAAAATGTGTTTAATATGATTATTTAATATGAATTACATATTTATATAGAAAATGCATAGAAAACAGTTTACGAAATTGTTTTCTTGTGATCAGTCAGGTTAGTTTGTAACAAATGATAAATTACACATTAACCATGTTTGGAGGTTTTAAACTGAAAAATTTGAGTTGATCTTTTTTATTTATTGGCTTAAAATATTCTACCTGAACTTTGCATTATTTCCACTTCCTGTTGTCACTCGACCAGATTAGAGAGAAACAGCTCCCCCTGCTGTTTGATCTGTGCTCCCGTGGTTTATCTGATCACACTCATTCCCACGTTGGTTGTGGAGGAGAAGTTCTCCATGGGGACTCGAACCACTTTACCCTGAGGAGCTGGTGGACACAGGAAGTGGGAGGTGAAGACTTTGCGGCAGGACTTGCGGAAGTTCTCGGACATGAAAGCGTAGAGGACGGGGTTAATGCAGGAGTTCCCGTAGGACAGACAGTGGGACACGATACGAAAGGCGAAGGTGGCGTCATTCAGAGGGAAGGTGCCAAACTCCACCCACATGGCGATGATGTGATGAGGCATCCAGCAAATGGTGAAGGCGCCGATGACCAGGAGAACAATCTGAGTCGTCTGCAGGGAAACACAGAGGAACCACTCATTAAACACTAGACCTTCTCTAGAACCTGGTTTAGAACCTTGTTTAAAGGTTCAGTGTGGAGAATGCAGTGGCATCTAGTGGTGAGGTGTCACGTTGCAGCTGAACACCCTTCTTTAGAACTTTCTCAAGAACCTTCGATGGGACGTGCTCTGGGTCTGTGTTTCACATCTACGTATTTAATCTGATTAATAATCTGAAACTTGTTGTAAACTCATCGACAGCATCGACTGATTCTCTTCACAACTGAGTCTCATCATCGAGCAGCTGAATAAAAACCTGCTCGTTCATTCAGGCGTCACCAGAACGTTCTGTTTCTCTCATTGAGGTG
The DNA here is from genome assembly GCF_947347685.1 of Pleuronectes platessa. Taxonomy (NCBI): domain Eukaryota; kingdom Metazoa; phylum Chordata; class Actinopteri; order Pleuronectiformes; family Pleuronectidae; genus Pleuronectes; species Pleuronectes platessa. The sequence continues at coordinate 32,102,999 of NC_070626.1, forward strand.
AGGTCAGACTTTGTTCTCCAGGTTCTCCAGGTTCTCCAGGTTCTCCTGACTGGGTTCTACGACCATCAGGTTTCGTGGTCTTGGTTTGTCTGGTTCATTTAAAAATTGATTTTCTGAAGGTTCAGCCTCAGATGTCTCTGAAAGTCAGTCAAACAAAAAGAGGACAAACAGGTGGAGACGTCCTCTCCAGAGAGACGAGGACTGTGTCACACAAACAGTGATAGAACACCTCTCAATATGGTGGAGGACATTTCTGTGTCCAGAGGACAGAGCTGCTCAGTCTCATCCGTCTTCTCATATCATGTCATGTCCTCTGAAGTGTTTGGTTTGGTCGTCATTCTGAGAGAATCTCTTCTATTCTTAGTCTCTTGTCTAAATATTTATTCTGACCTCAACCAGGAGCAGCCGAGACTCTGCTGGAGACCTGGGGTTCGGTGGAATCATCTATTACCTTTCAGGAAGGATCAGACTGAGAGACATTAAGTGTTTCAGCAGACGCCAATAAGAGTTGTTTGAATTATCTGAATGAAAAGAAAAGGAGCTTCAAAGCTTCCTCACTTATCTCCTTCAGCAGAGGAAACAATGAACCTTCCTATAAAGAAGAGGAGACATTTCTGTCCCACAGTTCAGCAGCAACAGAAGAGGAGGAGGAGGAGGAGGAGGAGGAGGAGGAGGAGGAGGAGGAAGAAGAAGAGGAGGATGGAGGATGGAGGAAGAGGACTGTACCTTCCTTTTGACTCTCTCAGACTTCTGTGACATAGTCTTCATTTTTTTGTAAAGATGAAACAAAACCTGTAAAGATACAAACAGTGAGTTAATCAGGGAAAGAGATCAGAATATGAAGACGATCACTTCATCATCAACGACGAACATGTGGATCAACTTTCTCTCGAGCTGTTGATTCACTTTATATTTAGTTTTTAAACTTCAAACAGGAACCAACACAATCTGAAGTCACAATATTGATCTTATCGATATTAATCAATAAATCACTGCTGAAAGAAACAAGTTTCAGTTTTATTTTGAAACTTCTCTACGGTGCTATTCTCTGCGCGCTTGCCGTGCGCTTTTACGCACAGACTTTATGATCCTCGGGACTTTGTCTGCGCACTTTGCTCTGTGCGCTGTCACACGCGCGTGTTTTACAGCAGCTCAGTGAAATATTACAGATGTTGGACCCGGTGCACGGACCCTGGTGTAGCAGCAGCTGATGAGCAGCAGCGGCAGCAGGTATCCGAGCAGCAGGATGGACACTCTGTACGCGCGTCTGGAGGCTCCGCTCCACTGCTCCCAGCAGAACGTGCTGTTGGGCGCGGAGAAGTGGCTGGTGAGGATCTGGTGCTGAGCCACCGGCACCGCGCACGCCACCGACAGCGTCCAGATGACGCACGCCCCGACCAGCGCGTTCCTGCGGCTCCGGACGCACGGAGACTGGTTGGAGCGCACCACGGCGATGTAGCGGTCCACGGACATGGCGACCAGCGTGAAGATGCTGACCAGCATGGACACGGTGAAGAAGAAGTGACCGAAGCTGCAGAGGAACGAGCCGAACACCCACTGCGGCAGGGAGTAGACGGTGGCCTGCAGCGGGACGCAGAAGAGGAGGAAGAGGAGGTCCGCGACGCTCAGGTTCAGGATGAAGATGTTGGTGGTGCTCTCGGTTCGCTTCCCTCCTCCTCCCCTGGCGCCGCTGCACCTCACCCCACAGATCACCAGCATCACCAGACTGTTCCCCACCAGCCCCACCACGAAGATCAGCCCGAACACCAGCGGCACCACCACCGCCTCCGGACTCGAACCCCCGTCCTGCACCTCCGACTGGTTCATCCCCGCGACCCAATCCAAGCCGGAGGACGCGTTTCCCGGCAGCAGCATGATGGAGCTCCCCGGGGGTGGAGCTGGAGGCTCAGAGAAGAAGCCCGTGAAGGACTGAGTGAAAGACCAGGTCCATGATCCGGATCAAGGACCTTCAGCCGCGCAGACTGGGAACCACTGCAAGTTACTGGAGGACAGGGAACACAGCTTCCTGTCAGGATGTCAAAGTAAAACAACTTGATCCATGTGAACTTTATTCAAAGTTCAAAATAAAAGCATCTTTGAGTCGATTCACAGGAAACAAAGATAAAACCTTGAGTTAATAGTGTCAGGTGAGTTCAGATGGAAAACGCAAAGACACTTTAAAACTACTACTAATAATAATAATAAAAGTAATAATAGTAGTTAAATGGACCGTTCTATAATAAACATTCTGTTACTCTTTCTACACACGTCATTTGTCTCGCCTGTTTCTTTTCTATGATCATGTTGACAGGATTTTATTTTGAAGGCACGTAAACTTCCTGTTGAGAGGTCAGTGAAGCCTCTTTATGACAAAGAGTTTTTTTATTACACAGTTTAATTAATGTTTATTGTCTTTATTATTTTAGTCACTTTATTAGAGGCGCTGTGTTTGAAGTCACGTGACGGAGCAGATGAATAGTAACTAGAGTTACTAAGTTACTGCTCTCACTTTAGTTACTACAGGAAGGAATCATGGACTAAAACATGATGAACACATCATATTTACAGACGAAAGAGTTAATTTCCTGTCTGATGATTTATGATGTCACAGATATAATAACATATATGAGCGTGTGTGTGTGTGTGTGTGGGTGTGTTTCCAGTAAAAACATCAACCTTATCATTAACAGTTGACCTAGTTTCTGAGTTGGAGGTTAAGGTCAGAGGTCAGATGTGATTTGCCGTTGGAGTTGGTTATGAATTAGTCATGATTAAGGTGAGAGATAAAGTTTGGGTAAGGCTGTTCAAAAGTGTGCATGTGTGTGTGTGTGTGTGTGTACTTATATAGTTGTGTGGGTTACAGCATTGACCTTACGGAGTGAGGACATTATAGGAAATCAAGACATTTTGACTAGTCCTCACTTTTCCAATGGGCTGAGGGTTAAGACTTGGATTTAGGATTAGAATTAGAATTAGTTGGAGTTTAAGTTTAGGTTAAGTTAGGGTAAGCGTTTAGTTTTGATAGTTAAGGTTTGGGTAAGGGGCTGAGAAATACATTATGCCAGTGAGTGTCCTCACTAAGATAGAAGTAGAAGAATGTGTGTGTGTATAGCATGTTCTTCATTTCAAAATAAGAGCGCACTAACACAGTGTGACCTCATCAAGTGAAGCTCAGTGATTTGAATTAAAACTAAAGACTTTGTTTCATGGCAGGTTCGTGTCTCGTCTCATTGGCTCAAAGTTTCCTCGACTGGTTCAAACATATCAGGGAAAAAGCTGCTGATCAGCAGCTGAGGAGCCGCCACGTTTCATCAGAGGTTAATGATTTGTGTGTGTGTGTGTCTGTGTGTGTGTGTGTGTGTGTGTGTGTGTGTGTGTGTGTCTGGCTGTGTGAGTTAAAGTTTCCCTTCCTCTTTAAAAACCTTCAGAACATTTTAAAGACATATTAAATGTCGAACAAGTCACATAAGATGAATAGTTTTTTTTTGGTGAAGTTTTTCATTGATGGATCTTATTGTTTTCCTTGTAAATAAACATAAACATGACACCTCATAATTGTGTTTCCGTTATATAATCAAGTTCCTGTTAAATGACTGTAAAGTGGTGTGGCTGTCAGGGAGACGACTGGTGGGATTTTCCTTCATGGTTTATTTTCTGTTTATTCATGTGTGTGTTAAACGTGAGCTAAGAGATTTTTAATAAAGGTTCTGATGAAATAAAGGCACACACACACACACACACACACACACACACACACACACACACACACACACGCACACACACACACACACACACACACAACATTACTCCCATCTGACATTAACTGACCAATCATTAACCTCTGACAGAACGTGGCATCTCCTCAGCTGCTGATGATCCACATGTTCTCCACTTTTTTTTTGCTTTAAGTGTGTGTGTGTGTGTGTGTGTGTGTGTGTGTGTGTATGTGTGTGTGTGTGTTTGTGTGTGTGTGTGTGTGTTTGTGTGTGTGTGTGTGCGTTCCTGTTTTTTACCATAGAATGAGACCCTCGTGTGTGGATGTACTCAAGTCGGTTTACATTTAAAGATATTATATGTAACATCTCTTCATTAACTAGACTTTTGTTTTATATTTTGTTGACTTGTGAACCAACATTATCCAAAATATTTTCAACAATGTTGGAACTCAGAGAATTATTCAAGTTAACCTAAAAGTTGGAAAGACAGGAAGTAGAAGAATGTCACAACTAAAGGACACAAGTTTGAATTGAAAATAAGTTTAATTTAGTTAGAAAATTAATTGTGGTTAAACTACAATTATGAACGTGGAGAAATCTGTGTGAAAACTTTACAAACGATGAAATGTCAAAGAAACATTTCTGTGAAATCTTGAATCTACAGAATGAAAATAACCAGAGATCAATAAACTGAATCCACGTTTCATTAACTCATATTTCTGTCATTGAAGCGTTTAACTTCACTTTTATTCCTCTCCTGTTTTATTTCAAAGCAGAAATTCAACCAGTCTGAAACATCATTCATAACAATAATTATTATAATAACAATAACAATAATAATAATAATAATAATAATAATAATAACAACAAAAAAGTGATGAGTTAAAATTAATTCACTGTTCTGATGACTGGCTTCTGTGTCCAGTCATCAATATGTTTTCAGATGTTTCAGCCAATGACAGAGCAGCAGATGAGGGCGTGTGACCCGTGAGAATGACATGTGGCCTCAGCTCTGATAAACAGCTGCGGACCAGCGGGCGCTCTGATTGGCTGTGGCCCAGCAGGGTTAGAGGATAAAACCTGAAGGAGCACGACTTCTCTTCACCTTCATCACCATGGCCTTTCTCTGGATCGTCTCGTGCTTCGCCTTCATCAGCGCCGCCTATGGTCAGAGTTTGATTTTAAATTATATTGACAAAAATATTATTAATCTTTCAAACTAATGCCTGTCCTACCTGTCCTACCTGTCTTACCTGTCCTACCTGTCCTACCTGTCGTCCTCTCAGGCTGCGGAACCCCCGCCATCGCCCCCCAGGTGTCTGGCTACGCCCGCATCGTTAACGGTGAGGAGGCGGTGCCTCACTCCTGGCCCTGGCAGGTGTCCCTGCAGGTGAGTCAGCTGACCTCAACTATCTCCTCCTCCTCCTCCTCCTCCTCCTCCTCTTCCTCCTCCTCTTCCTCTTCCTCTTCATCTTCTCCAGTTCAGATGAGTATGTCTTTTTTTCTCACAGCAATCCAGCGGTTTCCACTTCTGTGGAGGATCTCTGATCAACGAGAACTGGGTGGTGACCGCCGCTCACTGTAACGTCAGGTCAGAGCAACACACAAACAACACAACAACACACAACAATGTTAAGAAACATTTCATGATTCTTTCAACATCTGATGATCGTTAAATGTGTGAACTGACCCTTTAAAGTCGTGCTTCCTGTTTCCTGTCAGGACCTACCACCGTGTGGTCGCTGGAGAACATAACAGGGGATACGGCTCCAATGAGGACGTCCAGAAGCTGAAGCCCGCCCAGGTGAGAACCAACCGTCAGCCAATCAGCTTTTAGAACACACCACCTTCCTGCACTAACACCCCCCTCCCCTCCCAGGTGTTCACCCACCCCCGCTGGAACCCCCAGACCATCAACAATGACATCGCCCTCATCAAGCTGTCCAGCCCCGTCACTCTGAGCACCAACGTGTCCCCCGTCTGCCTGGCCGGCTCCGCTGATGTCTTCTCCCCTGGCATGTCCTGCGTCACCTCCGGCTGGGGTCTGACCCGCTACAACGGTGAGACAGACGTCAGCTGCACCGACTGAACTTTCTAATGACTTCAGGGCATTGACTCCACTTCAGAGACTTTTACTTTGAAAGGGGAAGAGGATTTCTGAGTGTTTCCTGTGTCCACAGCTGCCAGCACTCCCAACTTGCTCCAGCAGGCGGCGCTTCCCCTTTTGTCCAACGACCAGTGCAAGAACCACTGGGGCAGCAGCATCTCCGACGTCATGATCTGTGCTGGAGGAGCTGGAGCCACTTCCTGCATGGTGAGGCCCCGCCCACACACCTGACCCACCTGTCTCACCCTCTCCAGTCACATTCCTGTGATGCTCAGTTCTCTCTTGGTCCTGTTGTGTGTCAGAAGTAGCTTTTTGTTGTTGATGTTTGTTGTTGACCTGTTGGTTGCGTTGCAGGGCGACTCCGGCGGTCCTCTGGTGTGTCAGAAGGACAACGCCTGGTCTCTGGTCGGTATTGTGTCCTGGGGAAGCAGCCGTTGCTCCACCTCCACTCCCGCCGTCTACGCTCGCGTCACCGAGCTCCGCAGCTGGGTCGACCAGATCCTGGCCGCTAACTAAACACTCAGGAGCTGAGCCGCCACCTTGTGGGGAGACAGGGGAACCCTGAGACCCCGGACCTCGGCCCCACGTCAGAGTGGGGTTTCTGAAGGATAATAAAAACAATGAACCTCAATGACTGTGTTTGTCGTCCTTTGAATTTGTGTCTTTTCAACAGAAACTGAATGAACCTGAGAAAACGACTCAGACACAGAAACGTTAGAATCGAAGAACCTGGTTTATTTTCAGACTGTTTCTTCCAGAGATCTCTGACGTCACTCATCATCTCATCCAAACATCAACTTGTAGAAACATCCTGTCTCAGAAGGAAGACGAGACACGAGATGCATTCGTGACCTCTGCACTGGATTATTGAAATCATTATTATCAGGAAATAATTCTTTAATATAATTACAATCTGGTCGTGGTGAAGGACTCTTGATTTCCTGGATCGAGATGTTCTGGTCCTTGTGATCCTCACTTGTTCTCATGTGGTTCACCTGTGGTCAGAGTTAAAGTTTAGTTGTGAAGTATTTAAAAGTGTTCTGAAGTGACTGGTTTGTCTGTGGCTGTTGTGGTGAGACCCCTGTGGCATCATTACAGTTAATGAGACGTGTGAGATTATGATGAGCCCACACACGTTGCCTCATGTATTAAAGAGCTCATTGCACCATGTAATCCAAAACATCACATCTGCAGACTGACTGTGGCTCTGGAGTCTGGAAGATCAGAACAGGAGGTGAAACTTCAGCTCCCAGAGTCTTCTCCTGTAGATGAGTCTGTGATCAGGGACATGTGTCAATGTCAATTATATTTATATTTATATAGCACATTTAAAACAACCTGGTTGACCAACGTGCTCTACAGGTGTAATGCTACGACAAAAGGACGCTAAAATGTAATACATCATGGGCCAGTAATACAAATAATATAAAATTATTAATATAAAAGAATGAAAATTATTAATATAAAAGAATAAAAATTATTAATATAACAGAATAAAAGAAGAAAAAAAAAAGAAGAAGAAAAAAAAAAAGAAGAAATAAAAAAATTAATAAAATAGCGTTAGGGTTAAATGAATAAAAACAAAAGAAAACATTAAAAATAAATAAAAACAAAAATAAATAAATAAATAAAAATAAAATTAAAAAAATGAAGTGAAAGATAAGATATAGGGTAAGATAAATTAGATCAGCTGCGATGAAAGGTGCTGACCTCGAGGAGAGCCTGGGAGAACAGGTGTGTTGTTAGTAGTGTGTAAGAGACGGGGCCGATCTGAAGTGAAGTGGTTGTTCAGCAGGTGACTGGTCTGAGGTCTGTGAAGGAGCAGCTGAGTGGCTGATCTCAGTTCCCTCACTGGAGTGTTAACACAGAGAAGTTCTGATAAGTGAGACGGTGCCAGTCCGTTAAGAGAATAAAAGTCGTTGATATCAGTCGACCCACAAACGATGAATTCAGCTGTTTTAAAAGTTTGTTGATTATTTGTATGTTTGATTATTGAAATGTGACAAACATTATAAATAAAATGCTTCAAGTTCGTATCTGCTTTTACAAACAGCCGTGACCTTTGACCTCATCAATTATTCACCCATATTAAATGACTGATGACATCATCACCACTGTGTTTGTGAAGCTGCAGAATTCCAACACAACAACAAACATTGTTCATCGTCAAAAACAACAAGAGACAACTTAATAAACAATCAAATCTAAAGATCAATGCATTTATCATACGTTGATATTATAATATCACTTATTGTAACTAAACGCAATAAAACTAAATAACAATCAAACAAATTCTTGTTTCTTGTTTAATGTTCTCAACAAGTATGTGTGTGTATCTGATATGTCCCCATATTGACACTTGTTCCTGTTTTGGTGTGTGTTCCTGAAAAATTCACTTCAAACTTTAAACCAGTTTATTAATATTTAAACTTTTCTGGAACCAGTTGATCAAAGTGTCTTTTAGAACAAGCAGAAAATAAAGTTCGAAGTCAAATCAAATGAAACTGTGAAGTTAGAGAAAGTTTTCTCTTGAATCTTGTTTCTGTTTGATTTCATCTTCACATTCATGTAGTTCTTGTTGTTGATGATGTCATAATGATGTCACAAGGTTGTCACTGGCTACTCTCGTATCGTGAACGGTGAGGAGGCGTGTGACCCGTGAGAATGACATGTGGCCTCAGCTCTGATAAACAGCTGCGGACCAGCGGGCGCTCTGATTGGCTGTGGCCTAGCAGGGTTAGGGGATAAAACCTGAAGGAGCACGACTTCTCTTCACCTTCATCACCATGGCCTTTCTCTGGATCGTCTCGTGCTTCGCCTTCGTCAGCGCCGCCTATGGTCAGAGTTTGATTTTAAATTATATTGACAAAAATATTATTAATCGTTCAAACTTTATTTTCCATTTTCACTTTTTCCTCAATTGCATTCAAATGATGATTATTGATCAGTTTGTGTTTTATAGTTCAGTATCACGGTGCCTCTGCTGCCACCTGCTGGTTCACTCACTCAAACCTGTTTCTTAGAGTCAAGGTCACATTCTATGTTTGAGCAGGTTTTATCCAGCAGGGGGCAGGTTTTTTTCTCCAGTGGCAGAAAAGCAGAGTAGACCTTTAACGCCTGTCCTACCTGTCGTCCTCTCAGGCTGCGGAACCCCCGCCATCGCCCCCCAGGTGTCTGGCTACGCCCGCATCGTTAACGGTGAGGAGGCGGTGCCTCACTCCTGGCCCTGGCAGGTGTCCCTGCAGGTGAGTCAGCTGACCTCAACTATCTCCTCCTCCTGCTCCTCCTCCTTCTCCTCCTCCTCCTCCTCCTCCTCCTCCTCCTCTTCCTCTTCCTCTTCATCTTCTCCAGTTCAGATGAGTATGTCTTTTTTCCTCACAGCAATCCAGCGGTTTCCACTTCTGTGGAGGATCTCTGATCAACGAGAACTGGGTGGTGACCGCCGCTCACTGTAACGTCAGGTCAGAGCAACACACAAACAACACAACAACACACAACAATGTTAAGAAACATTTCATGTTTCTTTCAACATCTGATGATCGTTAAATGTGTGAACTGACCCTTTAAAGTCGTGCTTCCTGTTTCCTGTCAGGACCTACCACCGTGTGGTCGCTGGAGAACATAACAGGGGATACGGCTCCAATGAGGACGTCCAGAAGCTGAAGCCCGCCCAGGTGAGAACCAACCGTCAGCCAATCAGCTTTTAGAACACACCACCTTCCTGCACTAACACCCCCCTCCCCTCCCAGGTGTTCACCCACCCCCGCTGGAACCCCCAGACCATCAACAATGACATCGCCCTCATCAAGCTGTCCAGCCCCGTCACTCTGAGCACCAACGTGTCCCCCGTCTGCCTGGCCGGCTCCGCTGATGTCTTCTCCCCTGGCATGTCCTGCGTCACCTCCGGCTGGGGTCTGACCCGCTACAACGGTGAGACAGACGTCAGCTGCACCGACTGAACTTTCTAATGACTTCAGGGCATTGACTCCACTTCAGAGACTTTTACTTTGAAAGGGGAAGAGGATTTCTGAGTGTTTCCTGTGTCCACAGCTGCCAGCACTCCCAACTTGCTCCAGCAGGCGGCGCTTCCCCTTTTGTCCAACGACCAGTGCAAGAACCACTGGGGCAGCAGCATCTCCGACGTCATGATCTGTGCTGGAGGAGCTGGAGCCACTTCCTGCATGGTGAGGCCCCGCCTACACACCTGACCCACCTGTCTCACCCTCTCCAGTCACATTCCTGTGATGCTCAGTTCTCTCTTGGTCCTGTTGTGTGTCAGAAGTAGCTTTTTGTTGTTGATGTTTGTTGTTGACCTGTTGGTTGCGTTGCAGGGCGACTCCGGCGGTCCTCTGGTGTGTCAGAAGGACAACGCCTGGTCTCTGGTCGGTATTGTGTCCTGGGGAAGCAGCCGTTGCTCCACCTCCACTCCCGCCGTCTACGCTCGCGTCACCGAGCTCCGCAGCTGGGTCGACCAGATCCTGGCCGCTAACTAAACACTCAGGAGCTGAGCCGCCACCTTGTGGGGAGACAGGGGAACCCTGAGACCCCGGACCTCGGCCCCACGTCAGAGTGGGGTTTCTGAAGGATAATAAAAACAATGAACCTCAATGACTGTGTTTGTCGTCCTTTGAATTTGTGTCTTTTCAACAGAAACTGAATGAACCTGATAAAACGACTCAGACACAGAAACGTTAGAATCGAAGAACCTGGTTTATTTTCAGACTGTTTCTTCCAGAGATCTCTGACGTCACTCATCATCTCATCCAAACATCAACTTGTAGAAACATCCTGTCTCAGAAGGAAGACGAGACACGAGATGCATTCGTTACCTCTGCACTGGATTATTGAAATCAATATTATCAGTAAAATAATTCTTTAATATAATTACAATCTGGTCGTGGTGAAGGACTCTTGATTTCCTGGATCGAGGTGTTCTGGTCCTTGTGATCCTCACTTGTTCTCATGTGGTTCACCTGTGGTCAGAGTTAAAGTTTAGTTGTGAAGTATTTAAAAGTGTTCTGAAGTGACTGGTTTGTCTGTGGCTGTTGTGGTGAGACCCCTGTGGCATCATTACAGTTAATGAGACGTATGAGATTATGATGAGTGCAAGTAATACGAATAAAATAAAATTATAAATGTAAAATAGGGAGAACAGTGTGTTTTTAGTAGTGTGTTAGAGACGGGGCCGATCTGAAGGGAAGTGGTTGTTCAGCAGGTGACTGGTCTGAGGTCTGTGAAGGAGCAGCTGAGTGGCTGATCTCAGTTCCCTCACTTGAGTGTTAACACAGAGAAGTTCTGATAAGTGAGACTGTGCCAGTCCGTTAAGAGAATAAAAGTCGTTGATATCAGTTGACCCACAAACGATGAATGCAGCTCTTTTAAAAGTTTGTTTGTTGATTATTTGTATGTTTGATTATTGAAATGTGACAAACATTTTAAATAAAATGCTTCAAGTTTGTATCTGCTATTACAAACAGCCGTGACCTTTGACCTCATCAATTATTCACCCATATTAAATGACTGATGACATCATCACCACTGTGTTTGTGAAGCTGCAGAATTCCAACACAACAACAAACATTGGTCATCGTCAAAAACAACAAGAGACAACTTAATAAACAATAAAATCTAAAGATCAATGCATTTACCATATGTTGATATTATAATATCACTTATTGTAACTAAACGCAATAAAACTAAATAACAATCAAACAATCAATAAACTAATCAATCAGTCTGTTGAAGTTGTTAAGTATCGATTATTTGTATCTAAATCCTGTATATAAAACATATATTTATATGACTGTATAAAATAAAAAGTAACATTCATGAAATGATTTATAATAATTTATGAATAGTTACTATTATTACTAACATGTCTTTACATCATCAGTCAAATAAATCCTCAAAGACACACAACTCTGAATTGATTCATATGTTATAGAATAATATGTTTAATATCAACTTATACAAGATTTTCATGTTTTTTCTGTTTTATGGATCATAAAAATGTATTAATGAATATGCTGTTGCACACACAGACACACAAAAACACACACACACACACACAGATGGTCTGGTTTGACATGCTGGGAAACTCACACATGTTCCAACAAACTGACCTTCAACGCATACCGACACACAATCGACATATCAGAAATAAACCTGAAGTGTGCGTGCGTGCGTGTGTTTGTGCGCGTGTGCATATGTGTGTATGTGTGTGTGTTTGTGTGTGCTTGTGTATGTGTGTGTGTGTGCGTCTGTGCGTGAGTGCGTGTGTGTGTCTGTCATCACAGAAATGCTGTCACAGCTTTTCTCTCTGAGTTGATTCAACTATTCTTTAAAAACTTGAATCTCTGAAAAGCAAAAGTGTCTCAATAAAAATAACACAACACCAACACTATGTTTTCATTGATTCATTCATGTTTATTTTATTATTGCATATGATCATGTGACCAGAGCACAGTAGACATTATGGGGAAACAGAACATTTTATTATCATTATCATTATTGCTATTATTGTTTTTATTATTGATAGATAATGGTTTAAAACCCAGTAAACTTGTTTTTTACTTTAAGGTGTACAAATTCATCAATTTTGTAAAAACTCTGAAACTCCAGTGAATAAATGTTTAATTGATAAATTCACATGTTGAACTTGGTTCTATTAAATTTTTTATTTTCTTCATTGAATCAGAACAAAAAGTTGTTGATTTAGATTTTTTTCCTTTTATCAAATGCAGTCATTCAGTACATCACATCATTTTTAACATGACATTAGGAGCCACGGGTCTTAGGCTCGGGGGGTTAACTCTCCATGGATGTCTTGGGCCCAGGCCATCAGGATCCAGTCATATCAGAACTGAGTTACACATTAACATTGTCCACAGACACAGTACATCACACATGACATGACATTAAGACAGTATTCCGAAAGAGAAAGAGGATGGCCTGCAAATGTCCATCGCTTAAAATAAAAATAAAAAGAGAAGTGAAAATAAATATATCTATATATTCTGCTTTCATATCAAATGGAAGTGTAGAGCAATGGGGGACCAGTTGTTTATGAATACCTCTGTTTTCAGTTGTAATAGAGCAGTCAAATGTTACATCCTGTACATATCTTGAATTGTATCCCTCCATTGGGTTATTGTGGGGGGGGGGGGGCTGTGGCTTCATCCAGGAGGCTGTTATTATTTTATTTGCTATAAGAAGAAGGGCTCTCAGAAGTTTTGTTTGGCCATTTTCTTTAAGGTTATCAGGCAATATCCCTAAAATAAAGTGTGATGGTTCTAACGGTATGTCTATAAATAAACATGTTTTAAATTCCCTTTGTATTTTTGGCCAGTATTCTGATAACTTTGGACATTTCCAAAATATATGTGTGTGGTCTCCCAGCTTGCCACAACCCCTCCAGCATTGTGCTGAGGTATTTCTCCATTTAGATGTTATGAGTGGAGTTCTGAAGTATCTCATTTTAATCTTCCATCCAAATTCCCCCTCAGTTAGGACGACTGGTTACTCTGTGTCCCTGCTCACACACACAAACAGTTTTAATAATGATAAATTAAATATAGACGAAAAAGCTCATAAGGTGAACTCAGTTTATTAAGTGGAAGTAAAATCATTATAGGCAATGTTTGTGCTTTATAAGTTATAATTATCTTTATTATAGTGAATGTTTCCACTGTATAAAATAATCTGTTCTTATTTTTTGTTTCCTTTGATTTATTGTTTGGATTAAATAAACTTAATAATGATATTAACAACACACGGAGGAATCACATTTTAGTGGAATTTTATATGAACTTTTCTCGGTCGTGATTAAACTGAGCTGAGAAACTTTGTCTGTTTTCTGAAAAACTTTCCGTCAGCTCCATCTGTCCAAACTCCCACCGTCCTCTGATACCGTGTCCTGTCCCGCTCTCGTCTCGTCCAATCACAAGTCTCCCTGGTAGTATAAAAGCTCCTCGCTCACCCAGACTCATCACAATCGCACCATGAACTTCCTGTGTATCCTCTCCTGCCTCGCCTTCGCCGGCGCTGCCTACGGTGAGTCCTTCACATCAGTCTTACTCTCAGCAGTTAACTATTACAACCAGCAGGGGGCACTGTGGTTATGGGATAATCAACTCTACGATTTTATACATTTGTATTTCTTATATTTTAATTATATACTAAAATACCTAACCTCTGAACTGACAACATAGAAGATTTAATTGAGGCTGTAATATACAACTTCACCATTAGATGGCACCCAGTCCAGTATACTGGTCCTTTAACTTGCTATAACTTATCATCAAGAATTGAAATGAAAATTTAAATAATCTAAATAAGTTACCTATAAAATATGGATAACGTTTGGTAGCAGCTCAAACTTTAACATCACTTAGTCAACACTGAAAGATTCACTTCTAATTTTAAACCAGTTTATTTGAGTTTTAAACTTTTATTGAACCAGTTGATCAAAGTGTCTTTTAGAACAAGCAGAAAATAAAGTCTGACGTTAAATCTTAGAAGTTGTAGAAAGTTTTCTCTTGAATCTTGTTTCTTTCTGATTTCATCTTCACATTCATGTTGTTCTTGTTGTTGATGATGTCATAATGATGTCACCAGGTTGCGGCTCTCCCGCAATCGCCCCCGTCATCACCGGCTACTCTCGTATCGTGAACGGTGAGGAGGCGTTGCCCCACTCCTGGCCCTGGCAGGTGTCCCTGCAGGTATGAACAGACACACACTCACACACACACACACACACACACAAACACACTCACAGTTGTGTAACTGAAGATGTGTGTTTCAGGACTACACCGGATTCCACTTCTGCGGCGGCTCTCTGATCAGTGAGAACTGGGTTGTCACCGCTGCTCACTGCAATGTCAGGTAACCGCTTGAATGTGTCTAAAACATCATAATGTAGTTTGACTGACATTTGAAACTTTAAAGATCATAAACTAACTCACTGCTCCCTTCACCCTCCTGGCCGGTGCAGGACGTCCCACCGTGTGGTCCTCGGAGAACACGACCGCTCGTCCACTGCTGAGGACATCCAGGTCATGAAGGTTGGCAAGGTAACTGACGCCGGCAACTTTTCATCTCATGTGGGGGGGGTTGGACTTCCTGTCTGTTTGCACCTCAGGACACTTTCATTTCCTCTCAGGTGTTCAAGCACCCCCGCTACAACGGCTACACCATCAACAACGACATCCTGCTGATCAAGCTGGCCTCCCCCGCCCAGATGAACATGCGTGTGTCCCCCGTGTGCGCGGCCGAGACCAGCGACAACTTCTCCGGAGGCATGAAGTGTGTGACCAGCGGCTGGGGCCTGACCCGCAGCACCGGTGAGATTTCCTGTGCCACAGCTCATGACCTATTGTTGTGAAGATCAGTGATGTTTGACGCGTGATGTGTTTGTGTGTTGCAGCTGCCGACACCCCCTCCCTGCTGCAGCAGGCCTCCCTCCCTCTGCTGACCAACGATGACTGCCGTCGCTTCTGGGGAAACAAGATCAGCGATCTGATGATCTGCGCCGGAGCCGCCGGAGCCTCCTCCTGCATGGTGCGTGTCCAGAATGACGCAGAATCAAGATGTTGTTCACATGTTGTTCACATTAATTTAATGATGTGTTGTGTTTGCAGGGCGACTCTGGCGGTCCTCTGGTCTGTCAGAAGGCCGGCGCCTGGACCTTGGTCGGTATCGTGTCCTGGGGAAGTGGAACCTGCACTCCCACGATGCCCGGCGTGTACGCCCGTGTCACCGAGCTCCGCGCCTGGATGGACCAGACCATCGCTGCCAACTAAGCATCTCAGAGCGTACCACTTTCTGTTTCAACCTGATCATCAATAAAAAACAGAAACTCTGAAACCATCTGTCTCTGTGTTCTGTGTCGCTCTGTACAAAGCTCTATGTCAGTATGTTAGTTTAGCTTAGCATCGAGCTTAACCAGTTACTATGGCTCTGTCCAGTGTTCAATACACATGACTGTCTTCTTTGATCAGTTAACATGTTCTAGGCATGTTTGCAGCAAGATTGTTACAATGTTCATATGTCGTCCACGTGGTCCTCATGATATTTTAAAATGATATACACAAAAAATATTGAACTGACATTTGGAGACAGACTTTGTCCAACAAGTCATTTATTACACAAACAGCACATTTCATACATGTCATGGACAGAGCATCCATTCAGGTGTTTCTCAGTTTGCACGTATCTGACAGTGTGACATCATCAGGTGCGTCGGGGGGGGCAGGCGTGGCCGACTCTGCGACAGTAGCAGATGGCGTTGAAGAAGCGACAGTAGCAGGTGTCACAGGGGTTGCAGCAGGGCAGCGGGTAACCCAGGCACGACTGCTGGTGAGGGATGCAGCGGCGAGAGGAGCGCATGGCCCGACCCTGCAGCTGCAAGGCGGCTGACGAGTCCTGGAAACAGGAGAATTCACTGCAGTCAGCATTTCTGTGCTGGAGCGTTCTGTGTCTTTAGATCAGTCGTACCCACCTCGTCGTAGGAGCCCGTGTCCATCAGGAAGTGGTCCTCCATGGAGTCGCCAGGCAGGAGGGCGGGGTCACGTATGGGCTCAGGGGCGTGGCCTCTTCCTGCAGGAGATGAGACAGAAAACAAATGTGTCTTGTTACCTGTCGTCAACTTAACTTAACTCGAACCACAGCTGTATAATCATTTGTAATAATCCGTCTCTATGCAGATGATTGTCTTCTTTAAAACTCAGCAACAACTGGAGGAGGAACATGGCAGCGTCAGGACAGGATGTTGAGCCTGAATGAGACTCAGGTCATGAAGTCACCTGAACAACGATCTGAACGAAGAACCTGTTCACAGAAAATCTTTATTCACACTGATAAGAACCACCATCTTTATGTGAGCGGAACCACAGACCAGACTCTGGATGTGGAACTGGTCTTTGGACCTGTTCACTGGATGTGAACCTGTTGTCCGGTGAGTCAGGTGACAGATGAGCTCTCTGATTGTACGAGTGTTACTGACCGATGTCGGACAGGTAGGAGGTGTCGGTGCGTCGGTCGTCGTCCAGCTGGATGTTCCCATGAACCAGGGAGGAGGAGAGATGCAGCAGGCTGAAGGACCAATAGCAGAGCAGCACAGAGCCAAACATTGTGTTGCTGTCAGAGAGAAGCTTCTCTGCTCTGAGCCGTCGAGAGGAGGAAACAGAAAAAGAAGATTTTAAGACTGAGACCAGTTGTATGAGATGTTTTTATTCTTAATCTTCGTAAAATCAACTACTTAATAATATGTTTTATTTTTAGATTTCTGTGTAATAATCTGAAAAGGTTCAGCGTTAAATTAATTTTAGTGAAATTATTCAGAAAAACTGAAGAATACAACAAACCAAAGTAAAAAATCACATAACTTTCACATTAGTATTCAGGTGGTCTTTTCATTTCAAGAATAAATCTGTACTTTTAAGAAAGAAAACATCCAAACAGGAATAATATATAATAATAACAATAATAAAATATGAATCAAACCATTAACACATGTTTGCGGTTTATAATTTTCTTTTAAAATGATTTTAGCTCCATGTCAGAACAACTGGTTTGTTGAGTAAGATGAATATGAATATAAAAGTACATCATCATCATTATTATTATATGTTATATCATTTACATCAAAAAGGTCAAATGTTCAAAGTGAATGAATGTGTATCAGCGAGAAAGTGAGGGACGAGAGACCATGACCCACACAGAGAGAGAGAGAGAGAGAGAGAGACAGAGAGACATAGGGAGACAGAGAGAGAGAGAGAGAGAGAGAGAGAGAGAGAGAGAGACAGAGAGACAGAGAGACAGAGAGAGAGGCGAAGGGGACTCACCTGTCGCTGGGACTGTGCTGTCTCACTCTTTGAGCTGGCGACAGGCCCTTTAAAGACCCTCTGAGAGGGGGGAGGTAACACAACCAGCTGAGAGGGGGAGGGGGTGAGGTGAGGAGGGTGAGGGGCATGGCCTTCATCTCTGCATCATTCATTCATTCAAAGGGGGAGGCTGTGGCTCAGGGGTGTCCTTATTACCAGAGGGACGGCGGTTTGATCCCACACTAACGCAAGATACAAGAACCAAAATCCCCCCCCACAGAGAAAGTGCTGCACATCGATGCACCGTGTGAATGTGTGTGTGTGACCGGGTGAATAAAGTGTAAAGAAAAGAGCGTTGAGCGGTCGTCAAGAGAAGATTGATATGAATACAGAAGATTCACACCCGGACCTGGTGGAGAAACCTCAAAAACAGATGAGCCTCAAAACAACTAAACAACAACAACAACAACAAAATAAACCAGTGACATCGTCAGAAGATGAACCAACGGACCAACGACAATGTAACAAAACAAAAATACAACGATGGCGTCAGAGGTCCAGCAGGCCACTGAATGGACGAATGACGGCGTGAGAGGACATACTGACCGAGGACAGCATTAGAGGACCAGTGGACCAAAGACAGTATCAGAGGACATATGGACAAAGGACGGCATTACAGGGTGAACTAACAAACAACAGCCTCAAAAGACAACAGGTCAACGAATGGATAAACAACAACGTCAGAGGACGAAGGGACCAAGCAGGAGTCGATGAGTCTTCATCAGAGTCATTAGTCTTGTGATTTGTCTAAAGGTTGATGATTTATTCTCATGTGTTTCCCATTCGATATTTATATAAATGTCTTAGATCTGCCCCCCCCCCCAACGGAGAAAAAGGAAATAGAAAGTTAAACTGAAACATAAAATCCATTTTGAATTGTGTAATTGATAAAAATGTTTATGATGATGATGATGATGATCTATGTCACTGTCACAGAATGTTCTTGTTTTTCCTTTACAGATGTTTTTACCTCTACGGTCAGTCTCTCTCTCTTTCTCTCTTTCTCGCTCTCTCTCCCTCTCTCGCTCTCTCACTCCCCCCCCATCTCTCTCTCTCCCTCTCTCTCTGTTTATTAGAGAACATTGGCTCAGATGCTTCAGCTGCTTCGTTCATGTGACTTTTATTAAGGTCAAAGTGCTGTTTCATTCAGCTCTTCGTCCTCAGTCTGGAAACATGGCGCTGATTCTCTGAACTGTGACGTCAGCGCGGCGCTCAGAACACACGACTGATTACAGGTCATCAGCAAGAACCCTCTCTTCATTTACGGGTTCTAAACGATAACATCAACTGCAACAACAAATCTCACACACTTCCTGTTTCCGCCCGAGCTATGTCTGTCCTGTGTTACCGTAGTAACAGTGTAAGATGGTATTGCAGGAGAACATTGGAGGTCGGTGTGGAGCATCAACTCTTATTGTGAAAAGCCTGAAACAACAAGCTGAACTGGGATCACTCTCATGAAGCTGGTTTGAAAATGGACAGTGGGAAAAGGTCGTCCATCTTTATTTTTCAGTCAGGGATCGTCTTTGTGTTCTTAACGAAGTCACACAGACAGACAGGGTACATGTGCAGTTATAACCTCTAGTGCCCCCTGGTGGTTTGACCGACTTGGACTGGACTTTCATTCATTGTGGACAGTCTTACCAAAACCTTTTCTACAACCCAAACCATTGCTCCCCTTTGTCTAAGCTTAATCTTAACCTAAACATGAGATTGATAAATGTCTTCATTTTATAGGGACTTTTTCCCCCATAAGGACAAAAGCTGGTCATGTGACTGTAAACAGATCGGGGTCCCCACAACAGACGTAATACCCGGACAACACACAGACACAAATGTTTGAAGATCTATCTAAGTGAGGACCAGACAAAATGTCCTTACTCTGTAGGTTGTAGGGTGATTGGTCGTCAAAAAGATATATGTACAAGTACTAGCACACAGACACACACACACACACACACACACACACACACACACACACACGCACACACACACACACACACACACACTGGTCTCTCTATAGCTGTGTCATTGACATAATGCACCCCCCCATCACAACTAAATGTCTTAAACAACCCTTTGACTTTGTGAGGACCAGATATGACACATCATGTCCTCACAATGATGGTGTTAACCTAAATTGACCTCATAACTATAGAAAGACAAGGACACTTTACACACACACATTAACACACGCACACCTCTCTCTCTCTCTCCCTCTCTCTCTCTCTCTCTCTGTGTCTCCCCATGTCTCTCTCTCTCTCTCTCTCTCTCTCTCTCTCTCTCTCTCTCTCTCTCTCTCTCTCTCTCTCTCTCTCTCTCTCTCTCTCTCTCTCTCTCCCGCCCCCTCTCTCTCAGACATCACTAACCGATCTCCTGTCACCATCTGAACCGGAAGTCAGACGGTGGCCGCTCGGCAGGTCGGGTTCGGATCTTTGCGTCATGGTGTTCGAGTCCCTGGTGAGCGACCTGCTCAACAGGTTCATCGGGGACTATGTGGAGAACCTGGACAAGTCTCAGCTGAAGATCGGGATCTGGGGAGGTGAGCCCAGCAGCTAGCTAGCAGCTACCGCAACAACACGCCAGACTCCGATCAGTAATGTCACAAATTAAAGTCCATCGCGGTCTGTACGTTAACAAACACTTCTAATCACGTATCTGAACGCCCTCCGTGGAACTACAAGACCCGTTGTTCCGTTCGGCGTCAATCATAACGACAAATTATCTTTTGTTTGGATGCAATTTAAAGTTTAGTCAAAGCTTCGCCCTGTGCTCTCAGGCAAAATATAGTGAGACGTCAGAGGACTCGAGCAGGATGTTGTGTGTTTACATGTGAAGTCTCGAGGGTCAGACGAGCTGTTGTGGGTCTGTGTGCTGCCGAAGTGCAAAACGGCTCTTTAGCATCAATGAAACTGCGCAGACTCATGTTTTCATCCATTAAATGTCACCTGCGAAACCATTCAGGTGAAATTAGAAGCAGTTCGAACGAGGTTTGGTGCGATTATCTCAACTGTCATCGGGCCAGAGGACACGTGACAACAAGCGGTCAACCAGTAAACACGAGGATGCAATTTGAACTTGTGATGAGAAACCACATCACGTTGAACTGATCTGAGAACAGAGTCCGTTTATTCAAGTGAATTATGATCTGAACAAACCAGAGAGATCAATTACATATATGGACCAGACAGAGGCGGTGTATCTAAATGTCTCATATCCGTGATAAGAACCGGGCTGTTATGACAGGTGTTTGTCACTGGTGAAACCTGATCAGCGTTCATACCGGAGTCACACCTGTGTCACATGACTGACAGCTGAATCCACCAATCAGCTCTGAGTTCCCAGCAGGTGGAAATCATCAGATTATTGATTATTACCATGAATTAAACTTCAGATTGTTTTTCACACAGAATGACAAAGACGTGTTGGACCAAGACATGTTACATGTACACTGTGGACACATGTTTATATGTTCATGTGAACACATGACTGCAACATGTAATGTGAAACAACAGAAACATGTTTCTTCTTCTTGTTCTTTAGGAAACGTTGTTCTGGAGAACCTGCGGGTGAAGGAGAACGCTCTGGTAAGTGACAGTGACTCTGTGGCGTTGGTGTGAAGCCTCAAGCCTCATCGTGGTCACAGATCATCGTCACCATCGGACGTGTTAAACACACAGACTTCTTCAGTAGCTCAGAGTTAGACGTCTGCTTCATTATGAACCCTCCCCTGACTGTACACCAGAGTCTTCTGTAGTCATGATAGGTTGTAGTTACAGCAGCGCCCCCTTCAGGCTGTACAGAAACCCAGAGGTTCAATTACTAAATATCTAGGTGATGAAGGCAGGTTATACCTAGACTTAATCTTCCCTCATTCTTTAGATTATTTATTAATGCACTAATTATTGTGTCTGTATTGATAACAGCAGTTTGTGTGTTTGTGTTTCAGAGTGACTTCGATGTTCCCTTCAAAGTGAAAGCAGGACAGATCGGTGAGTTCCCACCTACTCTGCATCTCCTGCTCTTTGTCTCAACACGTTCACTCTCTGATCAGTAGGTCTGATCAATGAATGAATAGAAACAGTCGAGCCTGATACTCGTTCTGTGTTTCAGGGAAGTTGACGTTGAAGATTCCCTGGAAGAACCTTTACAACGATGCTGTGGTCGCCACGTTGGATGGTCTGTACCTGCTGGTGGTTCCTGGAGCCAGTAAGTGATGCGATCACGTGTTTAAACTTCTGTCAGGTTGTCAGACACCAGATAAATCGACAGATATTCATGTCACACTCCCCCTGCACAAAAACCTGAAGACGGAGCTGTCTGGGTACCAGTTTGGATTATCCTAAATCACTCAATGATCAGAACGCTCGGGAGACTGATATCCCATCAAAGTTCTGTCCTTTCATCGTCCCCTGGTCACCATGGGAATTGGCCTGAGACCGGTCCCTAAAGGTGAAACAGGACCTGAAGAGGGTTCTGATGGGGTCCTGGTCTACCTCAGGGTCTTCCAGTTGGATATTTCAAAGGGAATAGTTCTGACTCGTATGTCATGTCCATGTCCAACTCAATCTAAAGACACATGAAGACTTGATTGACAAACTGTTCAACAGCAGGTCAACTGATCCAAGACCAGGACCGGATCCACATCAGTCCTCCTGAATCTGAGATTCATCACAGACATCAAACAGGAGCCAGTCCTGACTGGGGTATTACTTCAGTGATCTGCTGCTTCAGAACCAGTCAAAGCTAAACAGACTTGATGATCCTCCACACTCTGAGGCGATGCTCCACATCGGGGGGGGGGGGGGGGGTTCACTCCCACCTTGTTTTGTGTGGATTAACTTAATGAACAGTTTCTTTAATTTCCCCATTCAAACAATACAACATGCAAGTCAGACAAACAAACCAATCAGAGTCAAGTATGGGTGGCCGCAGGTGGTCATCACCCTCAGGACTGTCCTCGGACCGGATCATCTCCAGAGATGAGGGCTGGTAAAATCAATGTTCAAAATCTCAGGTTCTGATTGGCTGGTCTGGAGGCGGAGCTCATACATCATGTCTGACATTGTGTTATTTAGGATGGAGTGTGTTTTCTCAGGTGTGGTTGTGTGTGTGTTGCAGCTGGATCTCAGCTGGAATCGTGTCCGTATAACGGTAAGATTCAGGTTCTCAGGTGATGGTCCAGATCCTGTCTCTGTTTCCTGTCGTTAATCAAACATTACCCTTCACAATAAAAGACCTGAACATTGCATTGTTCGTCATCTTTCTCCTTCAAATTCAGACCTGAGGTTGATTCACGTTCACTGCTTTCCTTTTTAGGTTTTTGGTTTCTGTTGTAGTTAAGTGGTCTCTATTGGTTTCTGTTGTAGTTCTCTGCTTTCTATTCTGGGATTTGCTTCTGAAATATGTATTCACAGGGTCATGAGTAGTTCTCACTGACCCAGGAGGTTTTACTAGGTTCTGGTTCTGGAACAGTTTTCATTCTGTAGAATAAAAACCTGCAGCAGTGATGAGTACGAGGACACTGATCAGCATCCTGTTATCAGAGCAGGTCTGGGATCAGATGTGGGGCTGGTCTTGGCAGCAGTTCCATTTCTGTCTTTAGGTGTAGTTCTCTTTATTTCAACAGGTGGATCCGGTGGCCGGAGGTGACGGGTGAAGTAAAACATCTGCTTAATCCAAAACTTGACTTTTTGTTTGTGTTTTTTTTTATTTCAGCGATCAAGTTCGATGCGGCGAAGGAGGAGCGTCACCAGCAGGAGGCGAAGCAGCGAGAGCTGCAGCGCATCGAGGAGGCGTTACAGATGGCTGCACGCAGAGGTGAGACCCGCTGACCTCTGACCTCTCACTGACCTCTGACCTCTCACTGACCTCCTGTTTGTGCTTCCTGCTTCCTGTTGTTCTTCCTGCTTCCTGTTTGTGTTCCTGTTGTCGGACACAATGAAACACAGCAGACACACACAGTTGGAATGGATGCATGTATTAACTTTGTCTGTGCTGTTCATGCTGCGTATGATGTCAGCATCTCAGACTGGAGATCTGCTCTTCGGTCTGGAGAGTGTTGTTTACAAGGAGCCTCAGAACGGTAACACACACAATGACACACACAATGACACAATGACACATAGACATGTAGTGACACCCCACTGGACTGTTGCTACGTGATGACATCACACACTGTCAGTACCCTCACCTGCCTTGTCACACACTGTTGACTCATTACACTCACTCTGACCTTTGACCCTCACCTGTTGAAGGTGGGTTTCTGCTTCCTCTGTGTTTTCGGGCTTTTCTGTCACTAACTGTTGATTCTCTGCTTTTAACGCTGCCAAGTCCCAAAAGGATTTAAAAAGCATAAAAAGCACAAAAAAGGTTTGAAGAAGCTGAAAGGACTCGACAACAAATCAGGTGAGTTTTCACCTTCTGGATCTGACATGAGAGCGTCTGGACGGAGGAGACAGGTCTGCTGTCTTTTCTGTGGTCAGACACATCGGACATGCGTCCCTGGTGGGACACACGTTACCTCAGAGTCCAGGTCTCAGATTTCTGTTCAGGTCCTGGTCTCTGAGCGACTCTCTTTGTTTCAGAAAAACCTCAGGAGGAGAAAAAAGACACGTTAATGGAAAAACTGGCGACTCAGGTTATTAAAAACCTGCAGGTGAAGATCAGCAGCATCCACCTGCGCTTTGAGGACGACGTAAGTACTGATCCAGGTTCAGGTTCAGGTCCAGGTCCACGGGGTAAGACCCCAACTATAGTGACACTGTCTCATATGTTTCAGCTGTCGGACCCAGAGCACCCCCTCTCTGTGGGAGTGACCCTGTCCGAGCTCAGCCTACTGGTAACACACACACACACATGATCCACTTGTGATAGGTCTGGTGTTGACCTGTAATTCATGTTTTCTTTCTGTTCAGACGACTGATGAGAACTGGAAGTCGTGTATCCTTAACGAAGCAGCAAAGATCATCTATAAGGTGACAGACCTCACTTCATTTACCTGAGTTTCATCATGGGGTAAAGACAGAAGCTGATTGGTTTAAACGGGATAAAGACAGAAGCTGATTGGTTTAGAAACAGAAGCTCTGTTTGGTTACCTGTGTAACCCGATTTCTCCACATTGAGCCAAAAGCTTGTGTCCCTTCTGTCCTCTGATTGGATCGATTCCTGACGCCACACTGTTTGATGGTTTCAGCTCGGGCGTCTCGAGTGTCTCTGTGCCTACTGGAACGTCAACAGTCCCATATTTTACAAAGGATCATGGGAGGAAATTGTGGTGAGTTGTGATGTTCTAATGCAGCAGCTGGTTTCCACTAAAGAAAGTGAAAACTATTGAATGATTGATGATCCTTCTCTTCCTTCTCCTTCTCCTCCTCTTCCTCCTTCTCCTTCTCCTCTTCCTCTTCCTCTTCCTCCAGACTCAGTTGAAGTCTGGGATCAGCAGCTCAGACCAGCAGCTCCATCACTACCAATACAGTGAGTTTATGATTCCCTCACCAGTTTTTCTCACATTTAATCTTAATAACATTTGTTCAGTGAACATGTAGAAGTAACCAGTACACACCAGAAGGTGGCAGTATAAAAAGTAGATGGTATACAAGTTTGCAGTAACACAATACATCTTCAGTTACTTCTACAGAAAATCAGTTATTCATTAACAGTGAGTTATTTATTAATATTTGACACATCCTGTTCTCTGATTGGTTGATTTGTTGGTTCTTCTGTAGTTTTCAAGCCGATCTTTGCTTCGGCTAAAATGTGCATCAACCCAAACGCGGAGCTGGAGCTGAAAACCCCGAAAGCAAAGCTCCACCTGGAGGTTCAGAACATCGCCCTAGAGATGACCAAACCACAGGTAACAGACACAAGAGACAGTTAATGTGTCTTTGTGTGTGTGTGTGTGTGTTTGTTTGTGTGTGTTGTCTGAGTTTCTCCTGTCTGTTTACAGTACCTGTCCATGGTGGATCTGCTGGAGTCTATCAACTGTATGGTGAAGAACGCCCCCTACAGGAAGTTCAGGCCTGAAGTCTCTGTTCACAAAAACACCAAACTCTGGTTAGTTTATTGTAACTCATCACTCAGAGGAGAAAGTGTTTTCATCTCAGCGACCCCCACAGGCTGCAGTGGGAATGACAGTCTCAACAGACCCCCCCCCCCCCCCCCCCCCCTGAGTTCCCTTTGGTTCTTCACATGTCTCGCGATTCACGAGGACACTCAGTTTGGCCTGACATCAAAGTCTAACTCCAGTACCTAGATCAGTGGAGCGTCTTCAGGAAACTGTGACAGTGATGAATCCTATTTGAGATTTCCTGCTTCAGCTTTGACATGTAGTTTCTCAGACCGACCAGTAGGGTGTGTTTGTGTTCTCAGGTGGAGGTACGGCCTCGACAGCATCCTGGAGGTCCACATCCGGCGCTACAGTCGCATGTGGTCCTGGTCCAACATCAGACTCCACAGAGAGAACCTGAAGAAGTACAAGTCCGTCTTCAAGACCAAACTGAGTCAGGGCAAGTCCAGTCCGGACACAGAGCGACGCATCCAGGTGCAGTACAAAAAATGACCACAAGGGTCTGATCCTGTACGTAAACGCAGTCAGTCTGTCAGAAGATCTGTCTCCTTTAGAATCTTCACCAACACAACGAAGTGGAGACACTCAGAAAACAACAGTGATGAGTTTATAAATCATTTTTAACTGTGAGACATTTTCAAACTAAAGTTCTCTGCTGCTTATGAAAATAAAGGTTTATCTAGAAAATGAACCTCTCTGGATCTGAACCTGTTTCCTCCAGGAGCTGGAGAAAGTTCTGGACGTGTTCAACATCACTTTGGCTCGACAGCAGGCTCAGATGGAGGTAAGCTCCGCCCCCCACTGAGACACAGGTCCAGTTTAACACTGAACACTTCAACATGTGACTCCTCCCCCCCAACAGGTGATCAGGTCCGGGCAGAAGGTGGTGGCGAAGAAAGTGACGGGGGGGCAGAAGCAGGGGGGAGGTTTCTTCGGCAGCTTGTTTGGGAGAAAGGCTAAAAAGGAGGAACAGGAGCAGGAGGAGAGCAAGGACACGGAGAGTAAGTTCTTGATCTGAAAAGGATTCATTGGGTTCAGAAACTGAAACTAAGAGTTCGTTGTGTTCAGGTTCAGGACTCGACGAACTCATGACGACTGACGAGAAGGAAAAACTCTACTCGGCCATCGGGTACAGCGGCAGCTCCCACAGCCTGACGCTGCCCAAGCAGGTAGAATGTGTTTCCATGTATTGACTCTCTAGCGCCACCTTCAAGACAAACATCACTCTTTGAATGTGCGTGTGTTTCAGTACGTAGCCGTGGTCGTCAGCTTCCAGCTGTTGAGGACGTCGGTGACTCTCAGAGAACTGCCGGACGTCCCAGAGATCCTGAAGATCCAAATGATCGACCTCAGCACCAAGATATCTCAGAGACCTGGAGCTCAGGCCATCAGGTGGGCGTCTCCAAGCCGGGGCCAGAGCGCCATGTGATAAGATCACATGATCTCTCCATGTACTACATGTTGTAGTAAACACATTTCCACAGGCGTAAATATTTAACCCTCTCTATCATCCTGCAGGGTGGAGGCGGCTCTGGAGCACTGGTATGTTACTGGTTTGCTGCAGCAGGGGGCGATACCTTCTCTCATCGCCTCAGTCGGAGACTCCTCCTCGTCTCTGCTCAACGTCGTGTTTGAGTTGAACCCAGAGGAGAGCGCCGCCGACCAGCTGATCAGGGTCCAATCACAGCCGGTGGAGATCATCTACGACGCGGTAAGAGCAGATATCACATCATATGTGTCTGATCTAAATCTGTCAGTGCCGATTGGTTCTGCTCCTTGTTCTGCTCCTGGTTCTGCTCCTGGTTCTGCTCCTGGTTCTGGTTTGATCCCTCTGTGTCTGTTTGTCCTGTAGCTGACAGTGAACAGCATGGTGGAGTTCTTTCAGACGGGGAAAGGTGTCGACCTCGAGGTCCTGACCTCGGCCACTCTCTCAAAACTGGAGGAGATCAAAGAGAAAACAGCCACAGGTCAGTTGGATGTAAACAGCCGTTGTATTGATGAATTGTTCCGGTGTGTTTCTCAGGACTCTGACGGGTTTTGGTTCTGGTCTCTGCAGGTTTGTCTCACATCATTGAGACCAGAAAGGTTCTGGACCTGAGGATTGACCTGAAGCCGTCCTACCTGCTGATCCCAAAGTCTGGCTTCTACAGCGACGAGTCGGACCTCATCATCGTGGACTTTGGCAGCTTACAGGTCAGTTCTGTTCTTATTTGATTCTGAATGAAGTTAAGTGTGTAGTTAAATGTGTAGTTAAATGTGTGTGTTTTCAGTTGAACAGCGTGGATCAGAGCAGCTTTAGTTCGTCTTCATCGTCCTTCTCGTCTCTAGAGGAGATCATGGATCGAGCCTATGAGAGATTCAACGTAGAGCTGAGACGAGTCCAGGTCCTGTACAGCAAGTCAGGTACACACACGCACACACACACACACACACACACACACACACACACACACACACACACACACACACACACACACACACACACACACACACACATACGCAGGTGTGTGTACATTTTCTGAGTCCAGGTGTGAACTGGTTCCAGGTGAGGCGTGGAAGTCGGCTCGTCTTCAGGGTTCCTCACTTCAACACATCCTCCAACCGATGGACTTCACCCTCCACCTGGCGAAGTGCATGGTGGCCAAAGACGCCAGGATGCCCAGGTAACACTCACCTGTGGACACCAGCCACTACACTGACTCTGAATCCCCCCCCCCCCCCCCCCCCCCAGCCTGACTCTGTTGACTCACGTGTGATTCAGGTTCAAGGTGTCTGGGGAACTGCCGCTGCTTCATGTAAAGATTTCCGATCAGAAAATCCAGAACGTTTGGGAGCTGGTCCAAAGCATCCCCCTCCCAGACATGGGCTCCTCCCCCTCCACCCCCACAGAGAAGGTACAGTTGGTAAAGTCCAACAATAATAGCCATGAGGGGAAGAAGTTTGATTGACAGGTGACTGCAGCATTGATGTCACCATATTTGGCCGTACTTCCTTCTTCAGGTTCGGTCATTGGCTGACGTCAGAACACGAGCGCTCAGCCTCCCCCCCGCCCTCCTGGACGCCATGGAAACCGGTTGGTGCTTCCTGCATTGTGATTGGCTGCACATGTTCCTGTAGTGACTCCACGTGTGCTCCTGTTTGATCCTTTCATGTTTCTCAGACTCTGATGAAGACGTCAGTGAGAAGTCGACTGATGAAGACCTGCAGCGCTCGGCTCTGGAGGAACTGATCGACCTTCACTTCCAGTTCGAGGTCAAAGAGGTGCGTTGGGCTCCTCTGTCCCCGGGTCAGTGTCGGCCATGTGGCTCGGTGTAACGGGGACCTCTGGTGGTGTGTTCAGGTGCTGCTGGAGCTGACGCGGCAGGAGGACGAGGAGAAAACCGTCTTGTCCCTCAGTGTCTGTCAGCTCGGGGCTGAAGGGAAGAGGCGGAGCTTCGACCTGAGCGCCACCTCATACCTGCGCAGCGTCACACTGGACTACTGTGGAGGTCCGAACTTTAACCAGTGTTTGTTATCTGAATGTCAAGAAGGTGGAGACTGCTGAACCTAAACACGTTGTGTGTGTTGTTGTTGTGTATTTATGTGTGTGTGTGTGTTTCAGACGACAGGACTCGTCCTCTCCACCTGATCAGTTCTTCAGAGCAGAAGAGTTCAAACCTGCTGAAGGTCGAGTTCATCAAGGTGAGAATCATCCAGTCACCTGTTCACCACAGAGTCACATGATCTCAGGTGGATCAAGTGTGTGTGTGTGTGTGTGTGTCTTTTAATGTGTGTGTCTGTGTGTGTCGTCCTTCAGGCTGACCCCAAAGGTCCGAGCTTCCAGACTCTGTTCGACAACACTGAGCAGACACTGAAGGTGAGTGGAGGAGCTACACAATGAGAGCTGCTTTACTTATTCTTGATTGTATTAATTTCTTTCAGCTTCAAAGTTGTTTCATGACTTTATTTCTTGTTTTCTTTGTGATCTGTGTTGAGAGATGAATGAGGAGACGTTTTTCTTCCTGTCAGCTGATCACAGCTGTTTCCTTCCTGTTCTCAGGTGGAGTTTTCCTCTCTGGACTTCCTCCTTCACACTAAAGCTCTGCTCTCGACCATCAACTACCTGAACAGCGCCCTGCCGTCAGATCTCAGCACCGCCCGGGACCGAGACTCCAAGAAACAGGTGGAGAGGACAGGACCGGGACGGACAGGTGAGTGACTGTCAGCACCAGTGTGTCAGAGCGTGACGTCCTGAGAGTGACAGTCTGTCTCTGCTCCGCCCACAGTGTCTAAAGGAGTCAAAGATGGCGGCGTCTACAGCTTCAAGCTGTTTGCTGTGTTGGGTTGTTTCCACGTGGAGGTGTGTGACGACCGCTGCAGCATCGCTGACATCAGAGTCCAAGGTACAAACATCATCAACTACACACTGACCTTCATGAAGCTCATCGACTGAACCGTGCTCGCTGTCGCCCCCTGCAGGAATCGATGCGTCAGTGTTGGTGCAGGCGAAGGAGACCGAGGTGTTCGCCCGACTCCGAGACATCGTGGTCACAGACGTCAACCTGAAAACCGTCCACAGGAAGGTGTGAGGACCGACATGGTTCGATTCCCATCACGCCGGTGTGCGTGATGATGTCACGCCTTCTCTGACAGCTGATTGGCTCTTGTTGCAGGCTGTGTCCATCATGGGTGAAGAGGTGTTCAGCTTCAAACTGGTGTTGTGGCCGGGGGCGACGGAGGGGGACGGCTACAGAGACATGTCCAAGGTGGACGGGAAGGTCTCCATGCGTCTGGGCTGCATCAACATCGTCTACCTGCACAAGTTCCTCATGTCGCTGCTGGTCAGTAGCTTTATCTATTAATACATAGAAACAAGGAATAATCTACACACAATACTTTATATACAAAAACACATTAATATATTCACAGTGTTGATTATTTTCACATATATTCAGCATCCGTTGTGTTTATTGAATGTTCTGTATTTGTCTCATATTGTCTCTGTGTGATGTCAGACACTTCTATTAACTTTCATCTAGATTCCCAACAATAACCAGGTGGGATAATATTTTTAATTATTATCGATGGTAATAACAAACAAACATTTTATTCTGTAAAAACTAAACTGCCTTAGAAGTTTTAGGTTTCATTAATAATTAACGATCATATTTCAGATGTTATCACATCCTTCTTTGCCTCATAATCAGCTGATCCTGTGATTGGTTAGCAACCAGAATAAAATGTTAACTATATAACATTTATTCTATTGTTTTCATTTTGTAACATCAATGTTTCCAAATTACTTCCTGATTAGTTCAGCTCATTTCCTGTCTGAGTGATGCCAACAGGATGTAATAAAATAGAGGGAAAATGACGACAAACTGGAAAATGAAAATCAGGAAG
Organism: Pleuronectes platessa; assembly: GCF_947347685.1. Lineage (NCBI taxonomy): Eukaryota > Metazoa > Chordata > Actinopteri > Pleuronectiformes > Pleuronectidae > Pleuronectes > Pleuronectes platessa. Next base: position 32,134,154 of record NC_070626.1, read on the forward strand.
ATAATAAATAGTTAACAGAATCTTTTAAACAGAACTTTATTGTGAAAGTGTTTGTTTGTCTCTTTCCTGTCTCATGTTTCTTGTCTTGTTGATGTGTTTTGTTCTTTCAGGCTTCTTTTTGTTTTCAGTACTCGTCTGCTGATCAGGTACAGCTTCCAGCACGAGCGCTGACCTGCTGCATCAAACCTTCAGCTTTAGCTTCACTGCACCGTCACTTTAAACTCCATCATGATGAATAACATGCAGAGTAACCTGTTTGTCCTGAGGGAGGCGCTAGAGGAGAAAGTCCAGGTTTAACAGGATCTACTTTATCTCTGGGTCTCGACCCCGCGGCTGATTTGCACTCGTTGACTCTCGTTGATCCGTCGTCTGTGTTTTCATCTGAGACAAAACTTTTTCTGCTGCAATTCAAACTCCTGTCGTTTCGAGACGTTTCCTTTTAAAATCAGTTTTTTTCGATTTGGAGAATTTAAAGTGAAACTGAGCAACAAGAATCCAGCAGTCATCTGTTAACGTGTTTAAATCATCCCTCAAAAAAAGAGACACTGAAAGTTTAACTCCACCCGGCTGAGACTGTGAGAAGGTAAAAACAAACAAAGTCACATTTGATTGGCTGAGCTCAGATGGAGGGATGAAGAAAGAAAAGATGAGGGAGGGCTGCTCGTGTTCATCTCCTCATACGTGCTGTTCATCTCACACAGCTGCCATCACTCACCCCCCCCCCCCCAGCCCTCAATCACATGACCTGCCTGTGTGACCTCACTTCCTGTTCACCTGACAGATTTGAATCTGTTTGAACTTCATTTTTGTTTCATAAACTTCAACCTGTGAACATAATGAGACAAATCAGGTTTCAGATTCAGACTTGATATTTATTATTATTATCTTATGATTATATTATATATTCTCAGTGGAACTGGAGAGTCAGAGATCATATTCAACCTGTGAGTCTCATGTTTCCTCTCATACACTTTGTGTAAATGTAGAAATGATTTTATTTGAGGTTCACATTTTTCCTCTGAATGTTTATGAGACAGAAATGAACGCCCCTCATCGACTCCCTCTCCTGCCTCATAGTGTTTCTCTGAACGTCTCCATCTTGTCCCTCTGTCGTCGTCTCACTCCCGGTTTCTTTGTGTTGTTCTTAAGATGTTTGTAGACAACTTCCAGACGGCTAAAGAAGCTCTGAGCGCCGCCACGGCTCAGGCAGCAGAGAAGGCGGTGTCCAGCGTTCGGGACTTTGCCCAGAAGAGCTTTCGTCTGTCCATGGACATCAAGCTGAAGGCGCCACTCATCATCATCCCCCAGTCCTCCACCTCCCAGAATGCAGTTGTGGTGGATCTAGGTCTGATCACGGTGGAAAACAGCTTCTCTCTGCTTCCTGTTGAAGGTTTCTCTCTGCCGGCCGTGGTGGAGAAGATGAATGTGAAGCTGACGCAGCTGAAACTCTCCAGGTGAGTAAATCAAACACACACGTGCTTAAAAACTCAGTCACACCAGAGAGAACTCGCCTGTGAGGTGACCTTTGACCTCTGACCAATGACAGAGCTGGATGATGCTCCTAGCCAGTTAGCATCTTACCTGTTAGCAGTTGTTCACTGACCCAGGGAGATGCCATGACATCATCATGACTCAGAATAATATACTATAATGTTCTTCCACAGGTGGGAACCTTCTCTTGAATAAATGAATGAATAATATTGAATACATGTTTCTTCTTTATTTAGAACCGTTCTGAGGCCGGACTCCTCTCAGCTCATCTCCTCAGACATCGAGATCCTTCAGCCAATCAACTTGGAGCTGCTCGTCACCAGGAACCTCGCAGCTTCCTGGTTCACAGAGATCCCCGCGGTCCAGGTCCAGGGAGTCCTGCGCTCGCTGGACGTACGTCTCCAACCTTCTTTTAGAAACTGAGTCAAACGATTTGGGAACGAGACGATAGCGTTTGTCTTTCATCTGCTTTTTAACAACGCATCACAACCTACGTTATCTCATCTCTTATGCGAAGCTAAGTCATTACTGAGCTAGCTTGAACGTTGACCAATGAAAGAGCAGTGATGACTCATCTGTGACGTCTGTGTCTGTGTTTCAGATGAGTCTGAGTGAGGAAGACCTCGGCGTGCTGATGAAGATCCTGGTTGAGAACATCGGTGAAGGAAGCAAAGAGCACGACATGGACGTCAAAAGTCGGGCGGCTCAAGGTGACTCAGGGTGCATTATGGGAAATCTGGGCCACTGACTCTGGTGATTATCGTCCAATCAGGTGCTGACCCTTGAGAAACTGTGCTCTGCCTCCTCAGAGAGGGCGGTGCTTGCTGAGCAGCAGGTGGAGGTGATGTCACCACAGTCGGGATCTGCTGTGACCCCGCCCACCATTGGAGGTCCAACTGAAAACATCATCAACGTCCTGCTGAACTTTGAAATCAAAGAGGTATGACAGAACATCTCTGTGCTTAAAGAACCTGAGAAGGACCCTCACCAGGTTCTGAAGCTGCTCTCTGCTCCTCCATGTTCTCAGGTGCTGTTGACCCTGAAGAAGCCCAGAGAGAAGACGGAGACGCCCTTCCTCGTCCTCCACGCCGCTCACCTGGGCATCGACACCAAAGTCAGGAAGTACGACATGTGTGCCACCACGTACATCAAGAAGATCACCATGAAGTGCCTGGAGTTCAAAGGTCAGAGCCGTCTGTGACCTCCTGTAGCGTGTCCACGGTCACGCAGGCGCTCATCACTTCCTGTCGTTTCAGACTCGAGTGGCGAGCCGCTGTGTCTGGTCAGCTCGTCGGTGGAGTCCGGAGCCGAGCTGCTCAAAGTGCAGTACTTCAAGGTGATGACATCAGACCGCTGGGATCACATGATCAGAATCAGAGAGCTGACATCATTGGTTTTGACCTTTGACCTGTGTGTGTTTCCTCAGGCCGATCGTTCTGCACCAAACTTCTCCACCAACTACAAGAACACGGAGCAGATGATGAATGTGAGCTGAACGCACACACACACACACACACACACAGACAGACGTACACTGACACACACACACACACACACACACAGACATACACTGACACACACAGACGTACACTGACACACACAATGACATGCTGACTGTGTGTGTATTTATATGTGTACCTGTGTCTCTGATTCTCCAGGTGACCTTCACCTCTCTGAACTTCCTGCTTCACACTGAGGCTCTGCTCTCTGCCATCGACTTCCTGTCCACTGCCCTGATGTCTGACAGCATGATGTCCTCTGAGAGAGACGTCAAACCAAAGACAGACGAAAAGACGCCTTCTGCCAAGTCCAGTCAGTACAACACACACACACACACACACAAACACACACACACCTCATGTTCACCTGGTATTTAGGTCCGATCACTCTTTTCTTTGTGTGAATGTGAGGGACCTGCTTCTCAGCAGACGACCTCTGACCTCTGCAGTTTCATGATGAATCACAGATTTGCACTTTTAAACGCTGATTTGTTTGTGAGCACAATATCAACACATGATGATTAAATTGTTTTTAAATGATTCAAATCTTTGTTCATCGTAGATCTACACACAGCATGATTCATTCAGTTGCTCCTGACCTCACCCCAGATCAGGTTCATGAACTAACTTCCATTTCCCATTTGTCTCTCACGAGTTGTGTTGTTGTGTTTTCTGTCAGCTGCCACGATGTCACCTGCAGACAGTGATGTCATCGACCTGAAGGTGATGATGTCACTGGGGGCCTTCAATGTGCTAGTGTGTGACCAGAGCTGCAACATGGCCGACATCAAGATCCAGGGTAGAGAACCACATCTTAGTTTTAATTTAAATTTTTCATGATTTTCATTGGTCAACATAAGTTTAACAGATGTGTCTTTTATCTCCAGGTGTTCAGGGATCTTTAGTGAAACAAGGAGCTCAGACGTTTATCTCAGCTCGACTCCGAGACGTCGTCGTCCTGGATGTGGATTCTCAAACCATCCACAGCAAGGTCCCATCAGAGACTCATATTGATAATGATATTAATAAGCCTCTAACACTGGGAGACTCACTGTGGATGCTGCTTGTTGAACTTTGACCCTCTGTCCTTCAGGCTGTCTCCATAGTGGGGGACGAGGTCTTCAGCTTCTCCATGAGTCTGACTCCGAACGCCACCGAGGGCGCCGGCTACACCGACACGTCTCAGACCGACGGCCGAGTGAAGCTGAACGTCGGCTGCATCCAGGTGGTTTATCTGCACAAGTTCTTCATGTCTCTGCTGGTGAGTTTCACTCCGACACCAAAAGAAACTTTCTGTGTTTTAAATCACATCTTTTTCTTCCTTTAGTTTAGTTTGGTCAAGTTCTCAATTCAGATTTTTATCGTCAAGGATCGACTGATATTTAAAACATGAATTATTTCTTCAGAACTTCAGCAGCAACTTCCAGACGGCGAAAGAAGCTCTGAGCGCGGCCACGGTTCAGGCGGCGGAGAAGGCGGCTTCCAGCGTTCGAGACTTTGCTAAGAAGACTTTCCGCCTGTCGATGGACATCAAGCTGAAGGCGCCACTCATCGTCGTCCCCCAGTCCTCCACCTCCCAGAATGCACTGGTGATGGACCTGGGTCTGATCACGGTGGGTAACAGCTTCTCTCTGCTTCCTGTGGACGGGTGTCCCCTGCCGGCGGTCGTGGACAACATGGACGTGGAGCTGACGCAGCTCAAACTGTCGAGGTCGGTTGAACAGAGGAGAAAGAATAAGAACGTGTTTTCAGGAAAGTCTCTCAAACGACTCGTCTCCTGTTTCCTCCAGGACCTGTTTGGACCTGGAGTCCGGTCGACCCAGCATCGAGCTGCTGGAACCCGTCAACCTGCACCTGAACATCAAGAGGAACCTCGCTGCTTCCTGGTACAAGAAGATGGCGGCTGTGGAGATCGACGGAGACCTGAAGCCCATGATGGTTGTTCTTCTCATAAAAACATCTGAATGATGATAAATATATCAGTTCTGATTTTTCCTTGGAGATGTTATAAAGTTGTTCTGATGCTTCACACAGTTTAATTCTCTGCAGACGTCATAAAGAAACACACGTGAACTAACACAGAATCACATGCTCTTGTTTTACACCCAGTCCACATGTGACCCAGTGAAGGTCAGTTGTTTCTGAAGAGTCGTCTCCTGTAGTGAAGAGTTAGTGTCTGTAGTGATCTGACCACTTGTCTGTAGTCGTCTGGACGTAGGTTCGGATTGGACCAGCAGCTCCGTCTTTGTGCTTAGTCTGAACTTAAGATCAGGTCTGGAAGCTGCTTCAGTGACTTCAGGTCTCAGCTTCTGCTCACGGATGTTAATAACTGCAGTGTCTCTACTTGGCCTGCAGGTGGAGCTAAGTCAGGAGGACCTGAAGGTGCTGCTTCGGATCCTGATGGAGAATCTGGGAGAGGCTGGGAGTCGGCAGCCGACCGCCCCAAAGCAGGAGGAGATCAGTCTGCCTGTCCGAGCAGCGGGAGCGCCCCCTGCAGGTCTGAGGACAGATCATGTTTACAGACATGTTGATGTGTTTGTGTTCCTGTCGTCTCTGGAGCCCTCGTCCTGATCCGGGTTTCATGTCTGCAGGTGTTGTGAAGACGAGTGTGAGCACGAGTGAAGAAGAGGATGAAGATCTGGAGTCTCTCAAGTTCCAGTTCAACATCGAGTCTCTTGGTCTGGTTCTGTACAGCGACGACCCACAGCAGGTCCGTCACAGTAACAACAGTTCTGTAAGACTGGTCCAGGATCAGCTGGTCCAGGATCAGGTGGTCCAGGATCAGCTGGTCCAGGATCAGCTGGTCCAGGATCAGGTGGTCCAGGATCAGCTGGTCCAGGATCAGGTGGTCCAGGATCAGCTGGTCCAGGATCAGGTGGTCCAGGATCAGCTGGTCCAGGATCAGGTGGTCCAGGATCAGCTGGTCCAGGATCAGCTGGTCCAGGATCAGGTGGTCCAGAATGAGCTGGTCCAGGATCAGGTGTGTGATGGTTGTTCCTGTTCCCTGCAGCCTCTCCAGCTCCAGCACCTGGAGAACCTCAGACTGGGCGAGTTCACCCTCCGGTCCCTGAAGACGTCGGGGGGGATGTTTGCCAGCGGCAGCATGGAGGTGACCACGGTGCTGACGGACTGCACGCTGGACGACCTGAGGTCCGGCATGGACAGGGTGACCTCACGGTAAATCATGTGACCTATTCAACTCTTACACTTGTATCTAAATGTATTTTTAGATATAAATGTATTGTTTTTTAACCTTTGATAACTAATATACATATATATATATATATTAGTTACTATGTAAAAATTCACTGCTGCTCATGTCAAAGTCATTTTACTGTAAAATATTTAAATAAATCTCATAATTCTCACATGGAAACAGTCAGAAGTTGTGTTAGTGTGTTTAATGGGTGATTGTGTGAACAGTGATCACAGTGACTCCTCTGCGTGATGATATATGTACATGTTGTTTGCAGCATGGTGAGACGGAGGGACGAGAGGAGCTCGGAGACGATGATCGACGTGACGTACCGGCAGAGCGCCGCCCAGCGGGAGGTGGTGGCGGTTCTGCAGAAGCTCTACGTGTGTGTCAGCGTGGAGTTCCTCATGGCCGTGGCAGATTTCTTCCTGCAGGCTCTGCCACAGGATTCAGCTCTGACCAGCGCCTCAGCACCAGGGGACAGACTGGTGCTGAGACAGACTGCAGAGCCCCGAGCCGACACCAAGACCGGTAAGACCCAGAGACACACACTCAATGATGTGGAGAGAAATGCACAGTAGAATCAAAACCAACCCACAAAGCTTCACCCGGCTCTAAAACCTCCGTCCCTCTGCAGCCGGCGCGGTCCGGACCCGTCTGCGGGCGGTGGTCGTGGACCCGGAGGTGGTGTTCGTGGCCAGCCTGATGAAGGCCGACGCCCCCGCCCTGGTGGCCTCCTTTCAGTGCGACTTCAACCTCCAGCTCGAAGGCGACAGATCCCAGAACATGAAGACAAACCTGAGGGAGCTGAAGGTCCTCGCGTGTCCGTTCATCAGAAACGAGGCGGGCAAAGCCGTCACCACCGTAAGATCACATGACCCTGACACTCACATCGATTACTGCTGACGGACAGAGGGACAGTTTGTTGTGTTGTTTCTTTATATTTGGATCAAAAGGATCAAAGCGTTCTCTACTCTTCTCATTATTATATACCAACCCACTGTCCGTCCCTTTACTGGCTCTACTGGCCCCATGCACAGACTTTACCACTACATATTCTTATTTATTTATATATTTTTTTGTATTGTTGTTTTTATATATATATATATATATATATATATATATTTTAGTGTACTATCTACTCAGCAGCAGAATAACACTTTCCTACTGGACACTGACACAATCACATCATTGCATTCCTGTATCTGTAAATATGTTCTCAGTATGTGATTTATGTGATTTATGTTTGTATGTCAGTGATGTGTTTAAGTGTACAAGCTACTGGATGATCTGAATTTCCCACAGGATTAATAAAGTATCCATCTATCTATCTATCCATCTATCTATCCATCTATCTATCCATCTATCTATCCATCTATCTATCTATCTATCTATCTATATATCTATCTCTCTATCTGTCCTCACCTGCTCGTTGACATGTCTGTCCCACTCTGTCCCACAGGTGTTGAAACCCTGCTCCGTGGTTTTGGAAACCAGAACTCACCCCAACCGACCGCTGAGCGGCTCAGTGACGGTGGAGGAAGTCATCGTCAAGGTGCGTCCGTCCACTCACTGATTATGAGACGTCTTTGTAGAGCATCACCGGTTTGTTATAGAAATCAAAAGAGTAAGAAACTGATCGTCCTCGTTCTCCGCTCAGATCTCTCCGTTCATCATCAACACGGTGATGACCATCACTGCCGCCATGACGCCGAAGCAGCCTGACGAGCAGAGTCCAGACGCGGTGGGAGTCACTGACCTGTGGTCAGTCATGAACATCTATGACTGTAACTACTGGTTCCTGGGAGTGGACCAGGCCATCGAGGTCACCGAGAGCTTCACAGAGCCCGACGGGCGCAACCAGGGAGAGAGCTTTGCCGCAGAGGTCAAGGTGCGATGACCTCTCACGCCTCCAAACCGTTAGAACAGGAAACCAAAGTCAGAACTGTTAATGGCTGACGAGGTGGTGTTTGATCCGCAGGTGGTGCAGGTGACTCTGGAGTCTGGGCTGGGTCACCAGACCGTCCCTCTGCTGCTGGCCGAGTCCTCCTTCAGCGGATCGGCCAAAAACTGGTCTTCTCTGCTGCAGCTGAAAGCCAACATGACGCTGGAGGTGAGAACCGCTGCTTCACGCTGGAGCCTGAACCATCAGTATCAAACTCACCTTCAGTGACTGATGTCATGTGACACATGTGGTATCTGCAGGTGAACTACTTCAATGAGATCCACGCCGTGTGGGAGCCTCTGATCGAACGAGTCGACGGCGGCAGCAGGAGATGGAACCTGGAGCTGGAGGTAAACTGATGAGTTCTCTGGTGAAGAGGTCCAGCTTCAGATCAACACCTCTTCATCTGCATCATCCTTTCCCAGTTGTGAAGCCTCTAGTTAGAGTTTCCAGTGAATCCAGTGAGATGCTGAGATGTTCTGACACAAACAGACATAACATGAGGATTACAACCTCCTGAACTGAACTCATCACTTACCACATCCTGTTTCCTTCTCTGAGAGGCACGGCCCTGATTTCACCCTCACATCAAACAGACCAGATAATCTGTGATGACCTGTGATGACCTCTGATAATCTGTGATAATCTGTGAGGACCTGTGATAATCTGATAATCTGTGATGATCCGTTTGTGTGTCTGAAGATGAAGAACAACCTGCTGCAGGACAAGAGTCCAGTTCATGGAGACGACTTTGTGATTCTTCCTGAACCTCGAACAGCGATTCACATCTGCTCCAAAGACACCATGAACGTCACCGTGTCCCAGAGCAGCCTCAACGTCTTCCACAACCTCACCAAGGTCTCACATCACATCACATCATGTTCAGTGATCTGTGAAGTGAAATCACTACATTCATTTATAGATTAAGTTATAGATCGACATGTTTCACTTGTAGATTAACTTAATTAACTTGTAGGTAAACTTAATCTCTGGTGTTTTATTGATCAGGCATTCTCTGAGGGCACGGCCTCCACTTTTGACCCGTATCTGAAGGAGAAGGCCCCCTTCACCATCAGGAACTGTCTGGGGATCCCTCTCATCGTGCAGCACAGCGCCACCCTCAGGCTGGTGGGAGTATCATCACAGGGGAAACTTCACGAGCTGGCGGTGGATCAGAGCGTGGACCTGGAGCACGCCATGTTCCGTCCGTCCTCACGAGGGAAACTGTCGGCGCTGCAGCGGCAGGAGAGCTGCCTGTTCCACCTCACCATAGGTCAGACCTGGTCACGTGACCTGCTCCCACATGGCTCTTGTTTCTGTTACATGTAATAAACACGTGTGTGTGATTGTGCAGTTCCCAGCGGGTACAGCGAGATCACCAGCGTGGCCGTGGACAAACCAGGTCGTCGTCTCTACAACGTCCGCGGTCCGATGCTGCAGGAGGCGGTTTCTGTTCTGCTGCAGATCGACGCCGCCGAGGGAAACAAGGTCGTCACCATCCGCTCGCCGCTGCAGGTGAGAATCAAACTGTCCTCACGGTCCAGAGCGTCCAGAGCGTCCAGAGCATCCAGAGGGTCCACAGCGTCCAGAGCGTCCAGAGCGTCTAGAGCGTCTCCGCAGCAGCACAACGTCTTTACACTGTTTGTCTTTTCAGATCAAAAATCACTTCTCTGTGCCGTTCACCGTCCTGAGGTACTGTCCAGCGTCCCGCGGCCTGGAGCAAGTGGGACAGGCCGAGCCGGGGACAGAGTTTCATGTTGCACTAGAAACATACAGGTAGACTCCCAGTGCACCCAGTTACACAACGGAGCGACTTCCATCTATATTCTTCATTCTGTTTGTTTTGGCTGCAGCGCTGGTGTCTAACCTCCGTCTGTCCTCCAGGTGTCAGCTGTTTGTCCGTCCAGCCGGTCCACTCGATGGACAGTACGGTGCGTCCTCCACCTGCGTGTCCTGGAAGGAGCAGGTCCACCGCAGCTCCGAGGTGCGTTCACTGCTGCAGTGTCCTGCGGCGGACAGCAGCCTGCTGCCGCTCATGGTCACCACGCTGGCCGTCCCAGACGACCTGAGACACATCGCCAGCCACGGAGAGGACGACTGGGACCCGGCCTACATCGTCCACCTCCACCCGGTGGCCACGCTGCGCAACCTGCTGCCCTACACGCTCCGCTACATGATGGAGGTACGACAGCTTCCTCCTGCTTCTGATGTGGTTTGATACAATCTGGTCTGATCTGATCTGTCTTCTCAGAGCTCCGCGGACTCGTACGAGCTTCAGGAAGGTGGAACCTCCGACCTCCTGAACGCTCGTGTCTCAGGTGAGATCATGTCTCTGGTGCTGATGAGGTATCAGGGTCGCGACTGGCACGGACACGTCCGCATCAGGCAAGACATGCCGGAGTTCTTCAACCTGACTCTCACCTGCGACTCGGACGGCAGCCTGACGGTGGACGTGAGCGTGCACGTGACGAGGACCACGAGCACGCTGCTGCTGTCGCTCTTCAGCCCGTACTGGATCATCAACAAGACGTCTCGCGTGCTGCAGTACCGAGCCGAGGACGTCAGCGTCAAGCACCCGGCGGACTTCAGGGACATCGTCCTGTTCTCCTTCAGGAAGAAGACTGTGTTCAGTAAGAGCAAGGTGAGGCTCCTGCTCCTCAGAGGATGAACCCTGGACACTCCATCAGACTCTTCTCTCTTGTGCTCAGTAAACAGCTAGAACAAATAAATGATCAATACTTAGTGCTTTGATTAATACTTAACGAGAATAATACATTTGAATCCTGTCTCACTCACCAGCACACGCAGGCGTTCAGCTCATTGTGTTTATTTTGTGTTGTGTGTTTGTGTTGTGTGTTTGTGTTGTGTGTTGCAGCTGCAGCTCTCTGTCTCCACCAGCTCCTGGTCTGATGGTTTCTCCCTCGACACCGTGGGAAGTTACGGTTGTGTCCGTTGTCCTAACGACAACATGGACTTTCTGGTAACTTCTGTTTAAACTTGACCTCTGGTATTTTTAACCAATGACAAACCAGGATTTGTCTTTGTCTCTTAGTCACTAGTGCTGGTTACTGGTGCTGGTTTCTGATTGGTTACCGTGTGTCAGGTGGGCGTCAGTATCCAGCTGAGCAGCTTCAACCTGACGAGGATCGTCACCATGAGTCCGTTCTTCACTCTCGTCAACAAGTCTTCCTACGAGCTGGAAGTGGGAGAGGTCCTCCCCACGTCCACCAGGTGGCACTACATCTCCTCCACAGAGGTGAGTCTCCTCACAACCAGAGAACCGTCCAATCACAGAGCTGGGTCAGAGGAAGGTGGTTCCCTTAGTTTAGGAACCACCTTCTCTAAGCATCAACAGCTCAACTACTGACCAATCAGATGAGTTACAGGTTGTGTTGTGTTGTTGTGTTGCAGTGCCTCCCCCTGTGGCCGGAGAACCCCTCTGGGAAGTTGTGCGTCCGTGTGGTCGGATCTGAATCCGCCTCCAAGTTTCTGTTCTTCAACCGACAGGACAGTGGCACGCTGATGAGCCTGGACATGGTCAGTTCCCCTGAGCCAATCACAGCAGTCCATTTCTCCTCAGTGGTCAGGTTTATATATATGTGTGTGTGTGTGTTTTTTGTTGTTGTCAGTGTGTTGGAATCATCGTGGACGTCAGCATCTCCGATCACTCAACTGTGATAAGCTTCACTGATTATTATGATGGAGCCGCTCCTGCCCTGATGATCAACCACACACCCTGGGTCACCATCAGCTTCAGACAGAGGTCAGAGGTCAACACACACACACACACAGGTGCACACAAAACACCTAGCCTCGCTGCGTATGATGTCCTCGGGGGTTCTGGTGCCAGCTTCATTCATTGCGTCACATTCAGACGTAGTTAGTGTTCACTAAGGCAACACTAACACAAGGTTATTTAAGTTGTATGTGAGTCGTCCGTCATCACAGATCACAAGTGTAATAATATTCACGATGTTGTATAATGTTGTCGACTTAAAGATGATGCAGGTTGTGATTTTACTCCACGACACAGGAACATTATTAAAAACACAGAAGCTTTTTGAGCGACTCACATTTCATTCTGCAGAAATTCTGGGATGAAATTCAAAGATGTCTCTTTGACGGGAATCTAACTACCACCTTTCTGTTCCTCAGCGGCTCGACGGTGGCTCATGAGCTGAAACCGGGTCAGGCGCGGCGGTTTGTGTGGGACGACCCGGCGGGCGTCCGAACCCTCAGCTGGAGCTGCATGGAGCATTCAGGAGAACTGGACCTGCTGAAGGTCTGAATCACACCACCAGACACTCGGCTGCATTTTAAAGTTGTTATATTTTAACCAGAGACTGAAACGACAGTATTTCTGTATGATTGTGTTCCTCAGGACGATGTGGGTCAGTTCTCCTACGACAGCCTGTCCCAGGTCCACTGGGTGTCCTTCCTGGACGGACGGCAGCGGGTGGTGCTGTTCACCGAGGACGTGGCTGTGGTGTCGAAGGCTCGTCAGGCCGAGGAGCTGGAGCAGTTTCAACAGGAAGTGAAAGTGTCTCTGCAGAACCTCGGACTGTCTCTCATCAACAACACCAATCAACAGGAGATCGCTTACGTTGGCATCACCAGGTTCGAGCTGGTTTATCACTGGTTATCACTGACCCACTGAGTTGTGTGTTTGTTGTTGTTGACTCTCTCTGTTGTCGTACAGCTCGGGCGTTGTTTGGGAGATGAAGCCGAAGAATCGTTGGAAACCGTTCAGTCAGAAAAACATCAACCTTCTGGAGAAACTGTACCAGAGTCAGCTGAGCAGCAAGACAGAGGGAGGCTGGGTCCGACTGGAGAGCAGCCTGGAGGTCAGAGGTCAACGTGTCTATCACAGATCACTATAACGTTACAACCCTCATGTCTAAACCTTTAACGATCTTTAGTTCAGAGTTCTGATGAGAGGAAGTGATTTCGATCTGAAACTTCTCCTGATGTTTATGATCAGACTGTAACACACACTTCAGTCTTTTGTCCAATCAGCTGACTGAGATGCTGTGATGTCACTTGTTGTCAGGTGAACCTCAGCAGCGCCATCATGATGATGCGTCAGCCGATTTCCTGTCAGGTGAGGAGGAACTTCCTGTCTGGGATCCAGGTGGAGTACAAACAGTCGCTGCATCAACGCAGCCTGAGAGCTCAGCTGCACTGGTTACAGGTACACACTATTTGACACACAAACTGAACACACACAAACACACACAAACTGAACACACACTCTGACATGTGTCTGTGTACAGGTGGATAATCAGCTTCCTGGTGCGATCTTCCCGATCGTCTTTCATCCAGTTTCTCCTCCAAAATCCATCGCTCTTGATTCAGGTGAGGAAACATCGACTCTGCAGATTATTATCAGATTTAAACTCAGATTATTATTTTTTAATTAGAACAGAACAAATAAATCCTCAAAATCTGTTTGTTTAAGCTGAAGCATCAATATTCATCATCAGGTTTCACTTAAGAATCAAACAGAATAATAATCAGACGTCTTGTTCAGTTTGGTCTGAGTCTGTCGTTGTGACCGTGTGAGGTCAGAGGTCAGAGGTCAGGGGTCAGAGGTCAGAGTTATGAGTTATGAGTTCTGAGTCTCTTCCTCCTGTCGTCTCAGAGCCGAAGCCGTTCATCGACGTGTCCATCATCACCAGGTTCAACCAGCACAGTAACGTCATGCAGTTCAAGTGAGTGTCCAGCAGGTTTAACCTTGAGGCTCAGTCTCTGTTGTATTTCATCACTGTTCCGGAGGTCAAGCGGGTCGTCCACTGACCGCAGGGTCGGTGGGTCGATCCCCGGATCCTACATTCTGAATGCTAACCCTATTCATTATTATTATTATCTTTAACATTATTATTATATGACAGTTTCTAATGTCTGTTCTTCAGGTATTTCATGGCTCTGGTTCAGGAGATGGCGGTGAAGCTGGATCAGGGTTTCCTAGGAGCCATCTTGGCTCTATTTGCTCCAGCTGCTGACCCCCAGGCCAACAAGCAGAAGGTAGAGCTCGGCAGCAGGTTGACGGTTCAACTCCCTGACACAGGAGCAGCACACAGAGGTTAACATGAGGCTTTGTGTTTCAGTCCCGGCTGCTGGACAGAGATCTGCAGCTGCTGCAGGCCGAGCTGATGGAGGCTTCGCTCAGCGACACGTCGGGACTGAGCTTCTTCGAACATTTCCACATCTCCCCCATCAAGGTGAGGAGACCTCACTTACTCTTTACCCTCAAGCTTTCTGTGAAGATCAGAGTCAAAGTTTCTCACTTTAGTCAAAAATATGATCCATGTTGGTGTTTTAATATATTTGATCTATTTCAGGAGATTGTTGTTTATATTCCAGTTTCCTGTTTGTTTATTTGTTTGTTTGTTTATGCTCCAGCTCCACCTCAGTCTGTCTCTGGGCTCCAGCGGGGACGATGTCTCTCAGGAACCAGCAGCTGTTCAGTCTCTGAACTTGTTGTTGAAAAGTCTCGGAGCTTCGCTGACGGACGTCGACGACCTCATCTTCAAGTGAGAAACTTTCTTCTGTTCTCAGTCTCAACGTTACACAATAACAATGATCAAACTTCTGAAAGAAAATGTCTGACTTCCTGTCTGGTCTGATGTGCTGGTTGCTGATTGGTTGTCTCTCCCTGACAGACTGGCATTCTTCGAGGTGAAGTTTCAGTTCTACCGCAGAGAGAAGCTGATGTGGGCCGTGGTCCGACACTACACCGAGCAGGTAACGTCTCCACGTCTCCGTCTGTCCACACGCTGAAGACACCTTCTGCTTGTTCTGCTGAAGTCTTCTTCACGTGAGAAAAGCTCTTATTTGAAACATGTTTCTTTGTGGCTGCAGTTCCTGAGGCAGATGTACGTTCTGGTTCTGGGTCTGGACGTCTTGGGAAATCCGTTCGGACTGATCCGAGGTCTGTCTGAGGGAGTGGAGGCCTTCTTCTACGAACCTATCCAGGTAACGTAGAGACTGGAACTCTGATATAACCTCTCTAATGTTCTGAGTTCACTGATCATACGACCTCATTGTGTGTTTATTTGTTTTATGATGTGGTTTTGTATCACGTGTGTATTCTGTGTGTTGCTCAGGGAGCCGTTCAGGGTCCAGAGGAGTTTGCTGAAGGTTTAGTGATCGGCGTTCGCAGCCTGTTGGGTCACACTGTCGGTAAGAAACTGAAAAACTAGCTCCAGTGTTTCACCGGTGGGAAAACGACTCTGTGTTAATGTTGCTGTGGCGTCCGGTGATGTCACCTGATTCAGTGTCTGATGACCACGATAAAGAGAAATAACAAACATTTGAATCAGTGACTTTTAGTCTTAATCACACACGGATAATGAATCTGTGTGATCACATGACCGCTCTGTGGTTCCTGTCATCAGCCGTCTGTCTCCTCCCGTCCTGCAGGGGGAGCTGCAGGGATGGTGTCCAGGATCACGGGCTCGGTGGGTAAAGGTCTGGCTGCCATCACGATGGATAAAGAGTATCAACAGAAACGGCGAGAGGAGATGAACCGGCCGTCCAAAGACTTCGGAGCGAGTTTGGCTAAAGGAGGAAAAGGACTGTTGAAGGTAACGAGTTTGTTCAGATGTGATGTCATCGTCAGGCGGCAGCTCATTGGCCGACGAGACCAAGTAACCAATTGTCTCTCTGCAGGGAGTCGTGGGTGGATTCACCGGCATCGTCACCAAACCTGTGGAAGGTGAAAGTTTCTCTGATTCTACGCCTGAAGTTAAATTCATGAAATTTACTGAAGTGACTGAAGATGGAAAACATCAGTTTCCTCTCGTCATGATCACGTGACTCAGATCTCAGGTTGAACTCTGACCTCCGCTGGTGTCATGTGACTTTTCAGGGGCGAAGAAGGAGGGCGCCGCCGGCTTCTTTAAAGGAATCGGTAAAGGTTTGGTGGGCGTGGTCGCGCGGCCGACAGGCGGCATCGTGGACATGGCGAGCAGCACCTTCCAGGGCATCCAGAGGTACGACAGCCGCTCAGCTCGGGTGGCTGTGTTTTGTTTGTCGATGAACTTCCTGTGTTGTTTGTGTGCGTCACAACGATTGTTGTCTCTGTTCTTCTGTTCACTAATTTTCACATTTTCTGTTTTTGTTTCCGTCTCTTGTCGTTTCTCTCCGGAGTTTTCTTCTTTTTCTTCTTGTGGTTTTTGTTTTGAGTATTTTACATGAAATGTGTTAAAGCTCAGCTCCTTCACTTCCTGCTTGTCTGACGTTGTGAACGTCTAAATTAAAAAAATAGATATTCTGCTGTGGTTGGGAGCGGGTCTGTGAATATCATCGTTGACTCTGATTGGCTGATGAGGCCGATAAGAGCAGCGAGTTGAAGGAGACGAGCTTTAACCGACATCTTTAAATGTTTGCATGTTGTTGTGCAGCGGACGGACGGTGAGTTTGTGCATCGTGTCGCAAATAATCTCCATCCATCGTTTCCAGACTCATGCCACTTCCTCTTCTATCACTGCCACAAGCCCCGCCCACTATAAGCCCCGCCCCAGCCTGTTGCGGCATCATGAGTCAAGAGGCCACGCCTCTGAGGAGAGTCGCCGTCCCGCTTCACTTCCTGATTCATGTTTCCCACAAACCAACGACCAGCTGCTAATCCAGTGATACGTTTTCATAATCATGAGTCATCACCTGATGAGCTTACCCAGAATCCCCTCTGCACTGCCTGTCCCCTCCTCAGGGATTGGCTGATTGGCTGATTGAATGATCACATGGTTCTGCTGAGTTTGGTTGAAACTGATGATTCTGAGAAACACGAACAGCCCCAGTGTTTGTTTGTTTGTTTGTTTGTTTATTTTTTTAAACTGCTTGGCGACTAAATTCTACAAATAATTGACAACATGAAAGAACATGTCAATATTTACAAATATTAATTTATATTTGAAATTAAATCGAATGTTAAAATATTCAAAACATTTAAATACTTGTGTGAATGCATGCATCATATAAAAGACAGTAAGGACAACAATCAGATGTTAATATTTGTAGTTACAAATATCAGTAAATAAACAGAAGAACTTAAAGACATGTAGATCATTTAAAAACTAATGAATACGTAAATAATGATTCATGTTTTAGAATTTAGTATCCGTACACTAATACACACACAGAGATACTTATAGTTAGTATTTAGTCAGGAAACACTGAGGTGTGACGGCTCGACAACCTGCCTGTGTTCCTACATTTCCCAGCAGCCTCAGTGATCCATCTGTCATGTGACTCATCAGTCAGTTCATTATAACCTGTTGATCGTTATGTTTCATGCCGTCACTGTAGAGGTCAAAAGAGGTGAGACATCGATTCTTAAAGAGCATCATGTGCATCTATGAGGCTGCGTCAGGTTCAACCTGATCAACTCGCCCACTGATCCTGAGTCAGTTTCTTTAACCTTATTAACTCGCCCACTGATCCTGAGTCAGTTTCTTTAACCTTATTAACTCGCACACTGATCCTGAGTCAGTTTCTTTAACCTTATTAACTCGCACACTGATCCTGAGTCAGTTTCTTTAACCTTATTAACTCGCACACTGATCCTGAGTCAGTTTCTTTAACCTTATTAACTCGCACACTGATCCTGAGTCAGTTTCTTTAACCTTATTAACTCGCACACTGATCCTGAGTCAGTTTCTTTAACCTTATTAACTCGCACACTGATCCTGAGTCAGTTTCTTTAACCTTATTAACTCGCACACTGATCCTGAGTCAGTTTCTTTAATCTTATTAACTCGCCCACTGATCATGAGTCAGTTTCTTCAGTCTGATTAATTTACTGAATGATCCAGAGTCAGATGAATCGATCTGATTAACTCAGTTTTAATCACATGACGTGACTCAAACACAGAAACTGATCCAGGGTCAGGTTTTTGAAAGACTCAGTTTCACAGGTGAAGTTGCGAGCTGCTTTAAAAACACATAGCTGACCTGTGTGTGTGTCTGTGTCTGTTTGTGTGTTTGTGTGTCTGTGTGTGTGTGTGCACGCAGAGTGGCAGAGTCAACAGAGGAAGTGACCAGACTTCGCCCGGTGCGTCTGATCCGGGAGGACGGGATCATTCGACCTTACGACCTGACGGAGTCTCAGGGCTTTGATCTTTTCCAGGTTTGATCACTTTCACTTTTTCACAGTATGATGTCACTTCCTGTCGTCAGTCTCCATCACATGTTCTGAAACCGAATCTTCACGAAAACAAAACCTTGTGTCGTGAAACGATTCACTGAATAACAATATTATACATATGTATAATATTTATTATAAATAGTATAGTGTCATAATAATATCAACATCTAAACGTCGTGTTTGTTTTTTAAGTCACAGCCGTCGTCTGTGTGAATGATTTTTCAGTTATTACTAATCCGAAGTTTCTTCCTCTTCCTCTTCCTCTTCCTCTTCCTCTTCTCCTTCTTCTTCCTCTTGTTTTTTCTGCTTCCGTGTTTGTGTCTCATGCAGCCGGAGGAGGAATGAACAGGGTTTGAATTGAGCAACTTTATTGTACATGAGTCTTTAAACATTATTAATCATATGATTAATTTCTCACTCTGCTGATGTGATCATTAATATATAAATATTGTTGTATAAATATGAGTCATTGAATATGTTGAACTATTTTCTCTTCATACCTCAAACTGTTTTTACTCTGTTTACGACAAAATGTTTCACTGTTGTATTTATTTATAAATTCTATTTTAGTTAATTAAATTTTTTTAATTTATAATTATTTTATTGAAAATAGAAGCTCGTGTGAATTATTTTAACTTTGTGATAATTGTTGTTTCTTCTTTAGATCTCAGTAATATTTTTATAAACATCAGATTTAAATTCATCCTGCAAATATATATCTTATTATATTGTACATAATATAACCATGTTATATACTATATAATGTTATATTATGTACTTTATAATACAATATTAATGTTATAGTATAAACTGTTTAATAGTGTATTATATTCTATATTATCTGGATTATATTATATACTCTATATTGTTAATAATTCTGTGTTGTGTTCGTCTGTGTCTGATATTTTTCAGCATGACCTCTGACCTCTGACTCTGTTTTTTCTGTTAAACTGAAACTCTGTCTGATTCGGGGAGTGTGTGTGTGCGCGCGCTTGTGTGTGTGTGTGTATAATCTTATTGTCTTACATCTCAGATGTAATAAAACTTCTCTCTTCACTAACTCTCTCTTTCTCAGATGTGTCAACACAAACATCTCTCGTTTAATAGTTTCTTCATTTTTCCAGATGTTATTGAAATGTACCTAATGTGTTATTACACATCACATCTGTGCATATTAAATGAAAACAGTAATAATATGAATAGTATCATGTGTAAATACCAGTGTATATTATATTAAATAACTGAATAATTAAATGAATTCATTAAAATCTTATTCTTTAATCTTTAAAAAAAGTAATGATTTAATAAACCAAACGTTTTTCTACAGGAAAAAAAAAAATCTGATGTTCTGAAATATTGTCGTCATTGTCACTCACACCAACTAATGCTAATAAATAACTAGCTGTAGCTAACACTAACTTTAACTAGGTCCATTTAACAATAACCAATTTACTAACTCTGACTAACTAACACTAATTAACTCTAGCTCCTGTTACTGGTTGTTTTAGTTTAGTTCATTCAAGTTGATTCTAGTGACATCTAGTTACTCAGAATTTGTTCTAGGTGGAGGTTGTAGCCTCAGATGAATCCAGTGTCACAGTTCAAACATAAAGACACAAATTAAATCAATAATTAAACTGTTTGTTTCCAGCGTTCACAAATCAAACAGCTGGACGGAGAAGTTTTCAGACGTCACTGTCTCTATCCTGGACACAGCAAGACCAACATCATCATCACCAACAGGTACACACCTCCACAATAAAAGCCTCACGAGCATTGTTGTGTTATTGTTGTTTTACTGTCTCCTTTGTTTTGTTGTGTAGGAGAGTCATGTGCGTGAAGGAGATCAACTTTGTCGGCCATTTTAACAAAGAGTGGGAGTGTTTGTTTGAGAACTTCTATCGTCCTCCGGCCGTGACGGGATCTGAGCTGAACCTCTACTGCAGGGTACCAAAATAAAACTTCAGATAAACCTTCAAAATAAACTGTGAAATGAACCTAGGATAAACCGCAACTCAAACTTGAAGTGAACCTGAGACAAACTGTAAATAATAAATGTGTGTGTGTGTCTGTGTGCATCAGGAGCAGCAGAAGTTAAAGTTGCCAAAGAGAGATGAGGAGTCGGTGAGGAAACTTCAGCTCAGAGACACAAACACTGCTCAGGTATTGTGTGTGTGTGTGTGTGTTTGTTTGTTTCTGTTTGTGGCCCCTCACTCACTCTGATGCTATGTTGACCTACAGGCGCTGCAAGCGGCCATTTCTGACGCTCAGGCGGCGCAGAAGCAGCATCGAATGGCGAGACAGAAATCACAGCGCTTCCTGAAACCGGACAACAAGCAGTGAGGTCACTTCCTGTCAGCGGATGTCACTTCCTGTCAGCGGCTGTCTTTGTTTGAATATAAGATGTTAAAGAGGATTTTTATGAAATGTTGCGCTGTGCCTTTAAGTGTAGAAACAGATCCAGATTGACTTCCTGTTTACACATCTGGAACCATCCAATCAGAGCTATGCACTTTTTCAGTAAGGTTTAATTGAATAGCCTCATAAAACTTTATTGTTTATATGTTTTGAGACATTTACATCTAGACCAATCACTAGTGGACAGGAAGTTGTTTATAAAAAAAATTAAAGCTCAGTCGTTATTGGGCCTTTACTTAATGGAGGAATTATGAATGTTGTTTAACTTCCTGTTTAAAAACAAGTCGTTACGGAAGGAAATTCTAAATATATCAAATATTTTTATCTGTTGTCATCAGAGAAATGTTTTTATTTTATTTTAATAAGATTATTTTGACCACTTGGGGCTGTGGGTTATCTTGGTCCCT
Organism: Pleuronectes platessa; assembly: GCF_947347685.1. NCBI lineage: Eukaryota > Metazoa > Chordata > Actinopteri > Pleuronectiformes > Pleuronectidae > Pleuronectes > Pleuronectes platessa. The sequence goes on from NC_070626.1 coordinate 32,155,257, forward strand.
GCTGTCTGCCAGCAGGTGGCGCTGTCACGTGTTTAAGATGAAGCCGTAAAATGAGGTGTTGCACTAAAATCTTTCCCAGAGAGAAGAATCAGTTCCACTTGTTTATGAACTGTTTGATTTATTTTCATCTGTTTCTGTCTTTGTTGTTGTTTACGTCTGAAGATCAAAGGTCAAATAAAAAACCTGCTCTGTAGCCAAAGAGATTTTTATAAAGACGATTGTTAACATTTTCTTTACGAGTGAACTTTGTGATCAGAGTGAGACCAGCTGCTGTGGTTTCACTGTGTAAATCACTTCAGACCAGCAGGAGGCAGCAGACTGCAAATCTTACCGCCCCCCCCCCTCCCCCCCTCCCACACAAACACACACACACACAGGGGTTAATGTGTGTAACAGCTGGTTTCAACACACACACACACACTGTGAGGCTGTCGCTCTGCAGGGCGTCGTCATGGCAACAATGAAAACAGGATCAAGGTGGAGAAGATGATTTCCAGATGTCGCTTGTTTCTGCTGTTTCCTGATTGGTCCGTTCTCAGGCTGATGTGTGATCTGATTGGATGGCGTTTCTCGGAGGGAACTGACCCTGAGTCAGTTTATACGAAGCTCTGACAGGCTGGTGGGGGAGTTGTCCCAGTGCACCATGGGAAGATTTTCCTCAGTGTTCTCTGTTCAGACCTGGAAACATCTGGAACAGGTCGTTCAAAGAGAGAAACAGACCTGATGTCAGTTTACTCGACTTAGACTCTACTGTTGAAAATAATATTACACATTAAATTACATTTTTCAGTAAAAAAACTGATTATAAAATTTACGTCCAAAATATTCTCATACATAATTTTATCATTGGTGGTTTTCAGACTAAAAGTTGATCCTCCAAAGTAAAAGCATTGTCCGAGCAGATGCTTCCTGTCTGCTTGGTCGTTATGGTAACCTGCTTCCTCCAGTCGACCTTTGACCTCCAGGCTCTGAGTGAGGTTTCCAACCTCGGATAATTAGTTTAAGATCGTTTACTGACCTGTTTACTAACTGTTTTACTACACGTAGAAGTGTTTACAAACTGTTTACAGACTCTTAACCAACAGTTTACAAACTGTTTACAAACTGTGACTCGGACCTGAGTTCTGTGATGTCACCAGACAGATGCATCATGGTCCGAGGCCACAAGCTGCTCGTCAAACATCGAACACAGACTCTCGTGACCTCAGCTGAGATGAGAAGACGAGAAGATGATGATGAGGGACGAGGGACGAGGGACGAGGGACTCCGCCCAGTGAGACGGATTCAGACCAGGACAGAAGGATGTGCTGGTTCACCGAGTCAAAGGTTGCTGATTGGTCCAGAGTCGTATCGACCAATGAGCTGCAGCCCGCCCTTCTGTCACAGATAACAGCTGATCGCTGGCGTCTCCTCCGATAAATAAACTATGTTCATCCTGTCTCCACGGAAACCCACTCTGATTTATGATATCCATGGCAACAGATTGATGACTTCCTGTTCCTGCTCAGCCTGGACAGGAAGTGAAGACGCGTCCCTGCAGGTCAGGGTCATGTGACTCTTTATCGGATGAGTGAAGGTCAGTTTAAACATTTCTCTTTCACGGTGAAAGTATTTAACAGAAGATTAAAATAAACGAAGGAGAAGAAGAAAACGACGGAGATGCGGCGAGTGGACAGATTTCACTTTGAACTCTTCTTCGCTGGTTTTAAAACAAGCAGCGTAACAGACGTTTTCTGGCTCTGATGAGATTCTGATCATTTAAACATCACATGAATAAATCCGACTCTTAACGTTTCCTCTTTTATGAGTTTCTCTCAGTTTGCTCATGAATTCAGTCGCTGTCACATCACATCAGGGTCAGTGGGTGAAAACCAGCTCAGTGGTTAGTGGGTTAACCAGAACTCACCAACCACTGGCCACTAACCAGTTTGGTCATGTTGGTGCTGATGTTTCCTGTCAACACGTTGATCTGTTCACGTGAACAACAATAACTGAAAGTAGCGTGAGCAGCCGAGTCCTCGCGGAAATGATCGCGTTCATTTGAACCTGCAGCAGTTTCTCTCCTGTCAACACCAGGGGGCGTGGTTTTCTTTGTGAGGTACATTTTCACATCGATATTCTTCCAGATGTGTTTTTTTTTAGCTTTTGCCGATTAAATAATGTCATCAGCCAAATCGCTTGATTTTAAAAGTTAAAGCCATAGGACAACATGTCAGAGTGATGTCATAGTGACGTCAGAGTGATGTCATAGTGATCAGATGATTTGATTTAAAACTCAACTCCAGATAATTATTGATGAGATGATTTGTACTGAGATGTTCTGATGTCGTTCATTAGTGTTTGTGGCTTTTCATCATTTTGTCTTGTTGTCGTTGTCAGTTGTGTAACATCGACTGATCAGGTGACTTTATTCTGACCAATCAGAGCTCACAGCTAAATTTGTTGGGAATTTGTTTTTCAGAGAAGCTGCTCCACATGTTTCCTGTTAGAAGAGACTGAGTGATTTCAAAATAAAATAAATCTTTTTAATGATCCATGGAAACAGGAACAAGGTTGAGGCAGAATTCTGGGAAATATCAGAATTGAATTGTGAAGTTTTTACGTTACTGATGAAAAATGAGTCCGTTTTTCTTCGGTGGTTTCCAGTGTGAAGAATCTGTGTTCAGTCTGATCTCAGAGCTGCTGTTGTGATCCAGCTTTTACTAGAGTGTAAAGTTTAACAGGCCCGTTTGAACAGCAGCACTGATCCCAGTGTCTGTTCTCTGCTGGAGGTTCCACTCATTAAATTAAACCCCACTTTCAAAGAGTCGGAGAGAGAAACGTGAGCAAAACAAACTTTTATCAGACGCAACATTAATGAAACTTCTTCTTCTAAACTTCATCAACATGTTAAATAACTGAGTCAAAGTGTTGTTACTCAAGTTTCAGATTCTTAAACAGAATTAAGTTTATGTTTCTACAACAGACACAACCTGAGCAGCGACTGACACTTGATGATTGATGGGTTAGGGTTGGTAGGTCAGTGATTGATCCGGGTTGGTCAGTGATTGGTCAGTGACTTTGCTGCAGGTTTAAATCCGCTCCGTCACAACGATCTCTCTGATTTATTTTGTAGTTTTTCATCTTGAAAACACATTTTCACGTTAAAATTGTAACATTTCGATCGAGGCTTGTTGATATTGATTTTGTGAATCTGAGGGTTTGACTTGTTCCGACTCAGCGCTGCTGTTACTCTCGACTCACTTGGCTCGGACTCGTCTCTGAGTCCTGAGTGGATTTATAATGTGGTGAAACACGGGGGGGTGGGGTGTAATGACTTCCAGCTGCTGAGGCCGAGTGGAGGAGGACGTTTGATTTCTACACAGTCAGAAACAGAACATGTGACCTGCTCACTTCATCATGTGGAACAATTCCCTTCTTACCTGAAATCCACACCAGAACATGAAGTTACTGAATTTTAGAGTTGAAGTAAAGTTAAAGAGTTTAATCAGTTTCTTTTTTTTTGTTTTTTTGTGGTTTTAGACCTTTTATATCTTTTCTTTACTATTTTCAGAATAAAAGTCACGTTGATTTACAACTAAATGTTTGTGACCCTTTGAAAAAGTTCCCTCTTCAGTTTGACAGCTTCACATCTCCGAGCTCCCATCATGCATCAGGGGAATCAAGTGCTCGTCTCATTTCAAAGGCTCTGATTGGTTGATCCCTCCTGGTCCAGCATATCCCAGAATTCACTGTGTTTCAATGACGAACCATTTTTCAAACAGGTGATGGCGCCGGTGAGTGCAAAGGGTGCAGGTGTGAGGGCGGGGCCAGCTGACTGATGCTGAAGATGGTGGTGGTGTGATGAAGATGATGATGATGGTGGTGGTGTGATGAAGATGATGATGATTAAGATGGTGGTGGTGTGATGGAGATGAAGATGATGAAGATGGTGGTGGTGAGATGAATATGGTGATGATTAAAATGGTGGTGGTGTGATGAAGACGATGATGATGGTGGTGGTGTGATGAAGATGAAGATGATGAAGATGGTGGTGGTGAGATGAAGATTAAGATAGTGGTGGTGTGATGAAGAAGATGAAGAAGATGATGAAGATGGTGTTGGTGTTGGTGTGATGATGATGATGAAGATGGTGTTGGTGTGATGATGAAGATGATGAAGATGTTGTTGGTGTGATGAAGATGCTGAAGATGGTGGTGGTGTGATGATGAAGATGATGAAGATAATGATGAAGATGGTGTTGGTGTGATGATGAAGATGATGAAGATGTTGTTGGTGTGATGAAGATGCTGAGGATGGTGGTGGTGTGATGAAGAAGATGAAGACGATGATGAAGATGGTGGTGGTGTGATGAAGAAGATGGTGAAGATGGTGGTGGTGTGATGATGAAGATGATGAAGATGATGAAGATGTTGGTGGTGTGATGATGAAGATGAAGATGATGATGAAGATGGTGGAGATGTGATGATGAAGATGATGAAGATGATGAAGATGAAAACCAGTTCATTCTCTGTTTTCCTGATTCAGACTTTTCCTCCTGAATCTTTCAGATTTTCTTCTGTAGAAAGAAAGGATCGTGGAAAGTAAACAAAGGGAGGGAGATGGGGAGGGTGGGGGAGGGGTGAGTGGAAAAAGCAGAGTGAGGGTTAACGGGGCCTCCAGGTATGTCCCCCCCCCCCTCGCCCCCCCGCCCCCAGCCACTGAGCTGAGTTTAGATTTTCTGCTCTCAGACTAAATATGAAGCTGTTTGTGTTAAAGTGAAGCTTCAGCTGAACAGAGATAAACAGAGAACGCAGCTTCGCCCACATTCACCCAGACTGAACCGGACTCTGTAGACCCTGACCCAGAGTCCCAGAGTCCCTGAGTCCCTGTGACCCACAGAGACCCTGACCCAGAGTCCCAGAGTCCCAATGACCAACAGAGACCCTGGCCCAGAGTCCCAGAGTCCCTGTGACCCACACCTCTGAGACAGACCTGATTCACACAGACCTGGATCCAGACAGACCTGGATCCACACAGACCTGGTTCCACACAGACCTGGATCCACACAGACCTTTTATTCAATAATTCTAACATCTTTATTCTGGGTATGTATAGACGAACAGAACAGAGCCCTGTATTTAAATGGTCTGTTATTTGAGGGGGGGGGGGGGGTCTTAGTAGTGAGTTCTTTCAGTCAACATTTGAATGACCTCTGACCTTCGACCTCTGACCAGCTACGGCGGCCTGCAGGGTCATATCAAAATAAAAGCCTTCAGACGGACAGAACCTCTCAGGACGTCTGTGTTTTACAGCAGCTCTTAAAAACCAGTGGAGACTTTATTGACCCCTGAGGTGATCAGGAGGTCAGGAGGTCAGGAGGTCAGGAGGTCAGCTGATCAGGAGGTCATGTGATCAGGTGATCAGGTGGTCAGATAGGTAGCCAGGTGAGCGCCTGCAGGCCGTACAGGTGACAGAGGAGGGGCGTCAGGCTTCAAATGAGGTAAGTGATCAGCTGATTGATTGATTCTGTCAGTGTGTTGCTCAGAGGCACTGCAGCAGTGCCTGGAATTCACCTGTTCCTCCCTCAGTGTGGACTGACAGGCACCAGCCGCGTCCTCGCAGAGACACAGGCTCCATCAACACGTGGAAACAAAAACACCACGTCACAGTTTCCACATTTCAAATGTTTCTTCTGTGAAACATGAGTCGACACATTTTGTTGCTGGAACAACAAATAACAGTCATGTTGACGGTGATGTCACTGTCATGTGACCCCTGGTTCTTCTTCTCTGCTCTGTCCACGGGTTCAGGGTTATGTGTGTGTGTCAAGTGTCATGTGTGTGATGTTGTTGTTGACCTGGTTGTCTTCTTGTCGTCGTTGGAGACAGATTGTGTTGATGATGAATATTATTTTCTGAACCAATGAGGTCGATCGATGACTCGGAGGTCGTCACGCGAGGAGAGATGGTGTCACAGATCATGATTTCATCTGATTATTGATTTTTATTTCCATCCATAATGAGAAGCAGTAAAATATATATTTTTTTAGAATGATCATATTTTTTTACAATAAGGTTTGAATGTGTGAAGCAGCTGTTGTTGTTTCTCACGTGAGCTTCTTCCTGTGGAATGTGACTCTGTCATTAAAACAACAGCTTCTTTTAAAACTGCCTCATAAAGTGCAAACAGTGAAACAGTGTGAGTGAAGTGATGCATTCTGGGTGGTCCGTCTCCATACAGGGAGGAAGGAGCGGGGGGGGGGTCTGATAAAGAGAGTTTCCACTGTTTAACTCCGACGCTCTTATTGTGAAAAGAAACTTTGCTCACGTTATTTTCTTCACATATATATTTTATTCTGAAAAGACGGATTCATCTGTGTGAATTATTCCTCATGTTCAGACGAGGTCCATTTGCATTGTGGGTAATGTGAACCCCAGGTTTAAGAGTGGGATGATAAATCTGCTCCTTTAACGTCTTCAGCTCCAAATTATCTCTGTAATAAAACCATAAATAAAATCCTTATCAGAGCCGCTGTGGGGCCCCTGGGGGGCTGTGGGGCCCCTCAGGGGCTGGGGGCCCCTGATAGAACAGGGCCTCAGCCCTTCACAGAAATAGAGCCATGAAAGTTTGTCATGTTTTACATCATTGTGGATAAAAACAAAATTTACATCAAGGTCAAAGAATTTGTGACTTAATGCTCCACCCAGTGGAAACGTTCAGTGACACAAATCCAACACACCCAGTGAACAACAAGCTTCCAGAGACAGTTTGTTATCATCTGAGTGTTGTGTGTGTGTGTGTGTGTGTGTGTGTGTGTGTGTGTGTGTGTGTGTCTGTGTGTGTGTGTGTGTGTGTGTGTGTGTGTGTGTGTGTGTGTGTGTGTGTCTCTGTGTGTGTGTGTGTGAATGGTTATTTCAGGAGAAGCTGATATGAAACATCCTTTAACTTCAGGAAGTTTCCGATCGAGGTGAAAAGTCACAGAACAGAACGTGAGACAAAGTTTAATCATCTTCTTCAGACTCACGTTAGTTTAAAGTTACTTTCAGTTACAGTTACTTTCAGTTACAGTTTCAGTCTCTGTTGTGTAACGTTTTCATATCATGTGAAATAATGACTTTGTTCATAAATCACAACATTTACAATAATGAATTTATCAGAAAGTTGCAACAATGTTAAAAAGGTTCATTTTTCTTTTGGGGAGATTTTGTAACTTTTGCTCAAAGTGTGAATAAATGCACTCAAATATTAATATAGATAATAGATCCAGTTTATAAATGTAAATCTATCGTTGTTCACGTCAAACTGAAGAAACCTGACGACCGAGAATCTTTAGATTTATGAAAATCTGAGTTCAAACATAAAGAAAACAATTAAACACAGTTTGTTATTTAATGTCCTTTACATTTTTTACATTCAGTGACTTGATCCACTTTCATCCTCACGTGTGTTAAATGTTGTATTGAACTTTAATTTGTTTAAATGTATATTTTAATATGATATTTCTCTTATTACTGAAACTGTCCTTCACTTTTCACTGATAAAACTTAAAACTTGGAAAAATGGTGACGGATCAGGACCTGTGATGAAGACCAGGACTGTGATGAAGACCAGGACTGTGATGAAGACCAGGATCTGTGATGAAGACCAGGACTGTGATGAAGACCAGGACTGTGATGAAGACCAGGACCTGTGATGAAGACCAGGACTGTGATGAAGACAAGGACTGTGATGAAGACCAGGACCTGTGATGAAGACCAGGACTGTGATGAAGACAAGGACTGTGATGAAGACAAGGACTGTGATGAAGACCAGTACCTGTGATGAAGACCAGTACCTGTGATGAAGACCAGGACTGTGATGAAGACCAGGACTGTGATGAAGACAAGGACTGTGATGAAGACCAGGACTGTGATGAAGACCAGGATCTGTGATGAAGACCAGGACTGTGATGAAGACCAGGACTGTGATGAAGACAAGGACTGTGATGAAGACCAGGACTGTGATGAAGACCAGGACCTGTGATGAAGACCAGGACTGTGATGAAGACAAGGACTGTGATGAAGACAAGGACTGTGATGAAGACCAGGACTGTGATGAAGACAAGGACCTGTGATGAAGACCAGGACTGTTATGAAGACCAGGACTGTGATGAAGACCAGTACCTTTGATGAAGACCAGTACCTGTTATGAAGACCAGGACTGTGATGAAGACCAGTACCTGTGATGAAGACCAGGACTGTGATGAAGACAAGGACTGTGAAGAAGACCAGTACCTGTGATGAAGACCAGGACTGTGATGAAGACCAGGACTGTGATGAAGACCAGTACCTGTGATGAAGACAAGGACCTGTGATGAAGACAAGGACTGTGATGAAGACCAGGACTGTGATGAAGACCAGTACCTGTGATGAAGACCAGGACTGTGATGAAGACCAGGACTGGGATGAAGACAAGGACTGTGATGAAGACCAGGACCTGTGATGAAGACCAGTACCTGTTATGAAGACCAGGACTGTGATGAAGACCAGTACCTGTTATGAAGACCAGGACTGTGATGAAGACCAGTACCTGTGATGAAGACCAGGACTGTGATGAAGACCAGGACTGTGATGAAGACAAGGACTGTGATGAAGACAAGGACTGTGATGAAGACAAGGACTGTGATGAAGACCAGTACCTGTGATGAAGACCAGTACCTGTTATGAAGACCAGGACTGTGATGAAGACCAGTACCTGTTATGAAGACCAGGACTGTGATGAGGACCAGTACCTGTGATGAAGACAAGGACTGTGATGAAGACCAGTACCTGTGATGAAGACCAGTACCTGTGATGAAGACCAGGACTGTGATGTAGACAAGGACCTGTTATGAAGACCAGGACTGTGATGTAGACCAGTACCTGTTATGAAGACCAGGACTGTGATGAAGACCAGTACCTGTGATGAAGACCAGGACTGTGATGTAGACAAGGACCTGTTATGAAGACCAGGACTGTGATGTAGACCAGTACCTGTTATGAAGACCAGGACTGTGATGAAGACCAGGACTGTGATGAAGACAAGGACTGTGATGAAGACCAGGACTGTGATGAAGACAAGGACTGTGATGAAGACCAGGACTGTCCAGGACTGTATTGTTGTGCATTTGGTAATAAAAAATCTTGAATCTTGAATCTTGATGAAGACTGGAGATCTGGACCAGGACTGTGGACCAGGATCAGAACCAGTACCAGGTCCTCGTACTGCAGGTGAGGCTGCAGAGGCGCACGTGTCTGGTTTCTCCTGTGGGAGGGGCGGGGTCAGTTGGGTGGGGGGGCGGTGATGAAGAGGAGGAGCAGCTGCTTCAATCTGTCGCAACGTTTTCTTTGTTTCACATGAAAAGTTCTGATGAACAATCTCAGACCGAGTCTCACCGATCAAACCGGATTAAACTGGGATGAAACCGGATTAACGGGGGATTCAACCGGACTAAAGGCGCAGGGGAGGAGCGGCGGGACTCGAACCGGAGCAGAAGTTCGAGTCTGGACCAGAATCCAGATCATGGATCATTAGAACCTGACCTGGAGGAAACGGGTCTACATGGAGATGAGAGGATCTCAGAAGTGATCGCGTGTTGATTGTTTATTGATCAGCGGAATGGCCGCGCTCCCGCTGCTGCTGCTCGCGCTCTGGACCTGCGGGCACGACAAGAGCGCGTTCGCGACGCGACCCTCCTACAGCCTGTACACCGGCGGGCACGCGCATGGAGTCCGTGCAGCCAGCAGACACAGGTAGGATGACACGTGCACGGAAAGGATGAGGATGATGATGGTGATGGAGGAGGAGGATGTGGTGACGTCATCTCAGAAGGGTTCTCTGTCAGATGTTTTATTGTGAAAGAGAAGAGGAAGTGTTTAAAAGTTGCTGGTTTGAATCCTGGTGCTGGAGGTTCGATACATCTGACTGTGACGTCACGATGATGTCACAGTGACGTCCTCTCTGCTGGTCCCACGCGTCAGGTTATTTAAATTAATTAAGATTTTATTTACATTTTTTTAAACCCAGAACATCCGTCAGTAGAACTAATGATTCCTCGATGAGCATCAGCTCCTTAAAGGCTCAGCGTGTAGAGCTTAGTGCCATCTGGTGGTGAAGTGTCACGTTGCAGCTGACCCTGGTTCTGTTCCTGACCGTGGCCCTGGTTCTGGTCCTGGTCCTGGTCCTGACCCTGTTTCTGATCCTTGTCCTTGTCCTGGTCCTGGTCCAGGTCTTGGTCCTGGTCCTGATCCTGACCCTGACCCTGGTTCTGATCCTGGTCCGGGTCTTGGTCCTGGTCCTGGTCCTGGTCCTGACCCTGGTTCTAATCCTGGTCCTGGTCTTGGTCCTGGTCCTGGTTCTGCAGGAACCGTCAGTAACAGATTTTAACTTGAACAAACTAGTGAAGAACTTCACGTTCACTGATGTTCTCATATTTGGAGAATATATATATATTAGTTTATAATAATCGTATTTCATTAGTTTGAAGGATTATAACTTAATCTATAAATGAGGTCATATTGATGTTGACATTCTTCTGTTTAACTAAACGTATTATGATCCTGTTGAATGTTGGAACGCACAGATTTGCTTGAAATTCACTATTTTAGTTATTTCTATATTTCTATACATTTACAGATCATTTTTTATATTCATAGCAAATTGCATATTACAGTGAGTTAATGTCTATTTATACTATATCACACTCACCAGTACACTACTGTGGCATTATATCATTTATAAATACATATATTTCACATTATTTTACTATTTTTACCAGTTTACTCAAACTCATATTCATATTGTACAAGATACATTCCTATGATCTTATAACAATATAAATGTTCACGTTAATTTCAATATCTTCTTGTGCTCGTGCTCAAACACAGTTTACGTCCTGTGTCACTGAACCTTCACACAGGATGTTAGTCTACGACACGGATTCTCAAACGAGTGTGTGTGTGTGTGTGTGTGTGTGTGTGTGCGTGTGCGTGTGTGTGTGTGTGTGTGTCCAGACAGCACACACACACACAGGCCCCGGGGCTCCCCCCCCCAGTCATTCGCTCAGAGAGACACACACAGTGAGATCAGAGCTCGTTCACGTGAAGCAGCCGATCAGTGACAATCAAGACAGTGTTCAGAAGCCAAGCTGAAGAGAGAGGACGATGAAGCTGCCTTGCTCGTGGGTTCACAGGGAATGAAGGAGGACACGAGCAGAGACCAGTGAAAACTCTATGAGACCCAACAGATAGACACTGAGCAGCATTACACCCCGTCACATGCATGTGTTCTTTTTGGTTGAGCTTTATCATTGTTCACAAAGTGATTATATTAAAAATAATTTTTCTCTATTTTTGAAAAAGTAGAGACTCAGTGATGTCACCAAACGTTCTTCAATTAAGTTGAATTTAAGCAAAGTTGCAAATGTCACAAAAAGTTGTTTGAAAAAGGTTTTTTATTTGCACGTCAGCAATTCCTGAAGTAATGTGACTTTAATGTTCATGTGTGTGTTATGTAAAAACACCTTTTCCTTTGTAATACTTCTCTTCTTCACGTCATTTTGAAGCTCTGCTGCTGTGACAGGTGGATTTCTCAGGGTTCAGTTCTCATCTCATCTCTGGAATCAGAACTTCAGTCTCTGAACGTTTTACTCATGTTCACGACTCAACACGTCGGACACGAGGCAGGAAACACTTCTGTTTATTATTTTTGCGATGGAAGCGTTTCTGGAATCTGAAGTTAGAAACTTTGGTGCAAACTCAAAAACACAAACATGAGCCTGATGCTCAAACACTAATTGATGTTATTTATTTTAAATAAACATTTTCTGAACAAGACAAGTTGTCGTTTGTGTTGTTTCCCTGTAACTGTTCACATGAAGTCACAGTTACAGCTTGAATTGAAACACACACACACACAGACACACGTACACACACACAGTGAAGTTTGAGATGTCATCATAAAAATTTTTAACAAACGCCTAAATGACTCATTTCCTGTAGAAAGAGTGACATCATGCTGTGTGTGTCTGTGTGTGTGTCTTCTTCTGTGTTTGTGAGGACCAGTTGCTCAACACAATCGTGATGTTTGAGGTTTGTGTTGCATTATGTCGACGAGCGTCCTCACAAAGAAGAAGCACAACTCTGAAGTTAGAAAGGTTTGTGTTTGTTTGTCGTGTTTGTACGAACAAGTGGACGAGAAAAGTGAGACCAGAATCTGAACATCTTCTCTCATGAGGTCGAATGTTTCCTCTCGTCTGTCTGTGGTGTGTCAGTGTCTCAGCCGGCTGGAGGTCAAAGGTCAAAGCTGCTCCTGATACTGAGGGTGAAGACGTGACAGTGACATCAGGACTGAATGTTGGAAACCCTAACCCTTCTCTTTTTATTTTACTAATGTAAAATGACCTGAAAAACATAGAATGAATTCAACACATCTGATATAAATTAAATTTAAATCGAGTTAAATAAAAACCCAGAATAAATTCTGTTTGTATTAAAGACACATTTTTAGAGACATCATCTCAATTTAACAGTTTTTTGTTCGTGTGTCTCACTGATCATGTGTCAACTTGACAAAGACTCAAATCTCCTCGATTCATTTTGTCTCCACATTTAATCATTTGTACATTAAATTAAAAAAAATATTTTTCAGTTGAAACGATGAACCAGTTGAAAACCAGTAGATTCCTGATGGTTGTTCAGGATTCCAGAGAATTTTAAACATAATTTAATTTAAACACAAAAAGACTGATGACATCACCACCACGCGCTGAACATTTGCTGAAGTTTTTACCCACAATACCCCTCACACATCAACAATGTTGTGCTGTGTGTGTGTGTGTGTGTGACACAGGAACTGGTGTTCGTTTGTGGTGACAAAGACGGTGAGTTGTGTTGTCGAGGACGGAGTGGAGACGTATGTGAAACCTGATTATCATCCCTGCAGCTGGGGGAGCGGACAGTGCAGCCGAGTGGTGGTGTGAGTATACACACACACACACACACACACACACACACACACACACACGCTGGAATGTTGGTGCATGATGACTTCACTGTTTTAGTTATTTGCATTTTACAGTATTAGCAGCTGCTCCTTCAGAAGTTTGCTGACGTGTTTTCTGTGTGTGTAGCGCCACCATCAGGCCACTCCTCCACACACAGCTTCCTGCTGATAGAGACTGTAAACAGTAACAAACAGGTCACATGAGGGATTCTAACATCTGTTCCTCGGTGTTTCTGTTGGTGATTCTCTTCTGGGCCGACCGGCCCTGCAGCCCCACAGATGGATTCAATCAAGTTTTACTTTCAGTTTTCAGAGGCTCTGATTGGCCGAGAGCTGCTCGCCAACATATTTGCGGTGGACTGAAGGGAAACAGAAATAAGAGAAGTTTGCCTGAGATCTGAGATCAGATAGAGAAAATCTTCTGATCAGCAGGAAACTGTAAAGAAACTCTGTGGTGATCGGTTCGTTTCACGGGATTAACAAATCCACGTTTATTATGTGATTTCACTTCCTGTTTCTGCAGGTGGAAGCAAAACATGGTTCTCTCTCACTGAGCACATGAAACCGTCCAATCACAGCCCGCAGCCCACGGGCTCCTCATGATGTCACATGGACACGTCATGATGTCACATAAACACCTCATGATGTCACATGGACACGTCATGATGTCACATGGACACGTCATGATGTCACATTGACACGTCATGATGTCACATGGACAGGTCATGACGAGCCGGTCGGCTGCTGGCTGTGATTGGACGGTCGTGTCAAGCGGTTTCCTGTCTAACAGCAGAACCCCGACGTGTCTCTGCAGGTACCGGAGCTTCATGAGGCCGCGCTACAAGGTGGCGTACAAGATGGTGACGCAGATGGAGTGGAAGTGCTGTCATGGCTACAGTGGAGAGGACTGCTCCAACGGTCCAGCTGGTGGAGCAGGACCCCAGGTCTCCACCTTCAGACCACAGCCCAGACCTGGACCTGGAGGAGGGACGGGCTCTGGAGGAGGACAGAGCGGGGGACACGGTGGTGAGTGGAGTCACAACGTTAATGTTTAGACTCGTTTTTTAATCATGGTGTCGTTAAAAGACACTTTAAACATTTCTTCTCTCTGGCTTTAGAGGAGTTTCAGACCTGTTTCATCAAAAGAGTTGTTGAATATTATAATTCTCAGCTGTTTATGATCTTAATACTAAGTTTTTCATTTAAATTCTTTAGACAGCTTGTTGTTTCTAAGTTCAGTGAAACCAACTCGAGAAACTTTCATTCTCAGTCCAACACACAGCAGCAGTCATGTGACCTGTGCTGACCTCTGCTGGTGACCTTCAAGAACTGCTCCTCTTATCGCTCTGTTGCTTCTTTTTATTTTTTTATTTTTTTGAAGGAAAAGTTGAGAATGAGAAGATGAGGCAGCTTGAGGAGAAGATCCAGAGTCTGACCAGGATCGTCCAGGACCTGCAGTCCACCATGAACAATCCGTCCGTCAGCAGAGGAGGAGGAGGAGGAGGAGGAGAAGAAGGAGGAGGAGGAGGAGGAGGAGGAGGAGGAGGAGGAGGAGGTTCGTCAGGAGGAAGAAACCCTGCTGATGCTGCTCAGCCAGAGATTAAAGAGACGATTCACAGTATCCAGACCAAACTGGACCAACTGGACAATCGCACACAGGTGTGGCAGCATTTCCCTTTTTCCATAGTTACCTGTGGGGCTGCTGTGTCAGATCCTGATAGTCCAGATCCTGATAGTCCAGATCCTGACAGGTCAGATGCTGATAGTCCAGATGCTGATAGTCCAGATCCTGACAGGTCAGATCCCGATAGTCCAGATCCCGATAGTCCAGATCCCGATAGTCCAGATGCTGATAGTCCAGATGCTGATAGTCCAGATGCTGATAGTCCAGATCCCGACAGGTCAGATGCTGACAGGTCAGATGCTGATAGTCCAGATCCCGATAGTCCAGATCCTGATAGTCCAGATCCTGATAATCCGGATCCTGACAGGTCAGATCCTGATAGTCCAGATGCTGATAGTCCAGATGCTGATAGTCCAGATCCTGATAGTTCAGATCCTGATAGTTCAGATCCCGACAGGTCAGATGCTGATAGTCCAGATGCTGATAGTCCAGATCCCGATAGTCCAGATCCCGATAGTTCGATCCTGATAGTCCAGATCCTGATAGTCCAGATCCTGATAGTCCAGATCCTGACGGGTCAGATCCTGATAGTTTGTGTTGTTTTGTTCACGTTGGCTCCTTCTCCTCCGACAGGCTCATGATAAAAACCTGCTCAGCATCAACAACCACCTGGTGAACGGGAAAACCAACGATCTGGACGGAGGTTCTCCTGGAGGAGGACTGAGCGGAGGGAAGCTGAACTCACTGAAGGAGGAGATCCTGAGGGAGCTGGAGACCAGAGTGTCGCTGTCCTGCTCCTCCTGTCAGGTATCACCAAACTACAGTCAACTAATCACAGCGCCCCCTGATGGTCAGGAAGTGACTACAGCCATATGTGAAGGAACAGTTCAACATTTCTGACAAGATGTCAACACAACATTACAACCAAATACTCACAACACAATGAATTACTTTAGCCCTATCAAATACTCCAACAGACGTATTTCCATTGGACACATGAGTTGAGTGGATGGGTGGATGATTGGTTGATTGGTTGGTTGATTGGTTGGTTGATTGGTTGATTAGTTGGTTGATTAGTTGATTGGTTGGTTGGTTGATTATTTGGTTTATTGGTTGATTGGTTGATTAGTTGGTTGGTTGTTTAGTTGGTTGATTATTTGGTTGATTGGTTGATTAGTTGGTTGATTAGTTGGTTGATTGGTTGATTAGTTGGTTGATTGGTTGATTGGTTGATTAGTTGGTTGATTGGTTGGTTGATTGGTTGATTGGTAGATTGGTTGGTTGATTGGTTGATTAGTTGGTTGATTGGTTGATTGGTTGATTAGTTGGTTGATTGGTTGGTTGATTGGTTGATTAGTTGGTTGATTGGTTGATTGGTTGGTTGATTGGTTGATTAGTTGGTTGATTGGTTGATTAGTTGATTGGTTGATTA
>NC_070626.1:32171514-32186514 GCF_947347685.1 Pleuronectes platessa
CTAAACATAAACTCTGCACATGTTCAAACGTGTTCATACGTGTTCATACGTGATGTTGCTCCTTGTTAACATCTATGAGACAAACTGTGATTTGATTTGATTTGATTTAACGTGTTCCATATCGTTTGTGTTTGACTTGTTTCCGTGTTCAGGACTGAATCGTCACGTGTCCAGTTTGTGGACATGTGTCTCTGGTCTGAACGACACCGTCGTCCATCATGGAGGAATTCTGGACGTGATTCAGAAGAATCAGGACGACGTCCACGGCCGGATGAAGAACCTGAATTCAAGCGTCAACCACGTCCTCAGAGATCTTCAGAACTTCTCTGAGCAGGACGTGAGCGGTGAGCAGTTTGTTTTATTAGAACTTTATTTATCATGTTTTCACTCCTGTTCATACGACTGATGGTTTGATGGTTTCTCAGTCAGACGGATTCAGATCTTTACTTTTCTCTTTCAAGCTTTTATTCTGAAAATATTGTTGTTGTTTTTATCATTGTTGTTATGTTATTATTATTATAAAGTTCAATCAATAGTCATAGTTGAAAGAGAAGTAAAATCCTGTCCATTCATGTCACATGAGCAGTGATGATACTTCCTGTCGTCAGTACATGGATCAATTACTGTCATGTTCAAACCCACAGAACTTCATTTCAGCGTTTTCTTCACATTGTGAATAAAACAGTCAAATTAGATTAAAAAAAAAATGATGAACAGCAATGAAGCAGCTTCTACTTTTCTGCTCATTGTGATTTCATTTTATTTTATTTATCATTTCACAGGCCAGCCTGGACCCCCAGGACCACCTGGTGAAAGAGGACTCAATGGGCTGCCGGGCCCCCGGGGGCCCCCAGGACCTTTTGGACAACAAGGACACACCGGAGCTCGAGGTTTTCCTGGTGAGACGGATGTTTTTAATTTAGAGGAAAAAATATTTTCAATATAGAAAGTAAATGTGTAATGACCTTAAATCACAGGTAGAATTTTACTATTTCAGTTCATATGAACATGTGTGTATGAAAACATGTATTTATATTTCTAACATGTAATCTGGTTCTTCCAGGTCCCAAAGGGGAAACAGGTATGTGATGTTTTCAACACGTGACAAATCATAATGTTCATTCATTCTGCAGCGATGTGTTTATACGTGTGTGTTCCTGTTTGTGTGTGTGTGCATGTGTGTGTGTTTGTGTGTGTGTGTGTGTGTGTGTTCTCAGGTTCGCCCGGTGCTGATGCTCATGTCCCCAGACTGTCCTTCTCAGCCGCCCTCACCTTCCCAGTGGACAAAGCTGGGACCATCGTCTTCGATAAGATCTTTGTGAATGAAGGAGATTTTTACGACCCGAGAACAGGTAGAACAACGCTCGTCCACTCGTCACAGGGTTGTTGGTTCAATCCCCAGCTCCTGAGTGTGTCTCTGTTGTCAGTTTGTCTGTTTATTGGAAACTGTATGAGATTTGTATAAAATAGTTTTATTAATGCATTTATGTCACCTGTTGATTCACTTTTCAGACAAAAGAGAACTTGACCCAAATAACCAAATGAATATATAATAATAATAATATGTAAGAGTAACTTGTTAAAACAGTGGAAAAGTTTCTTGTTTAAAACATTTGTTTCTATACAAAAAAGCAGCTTTTGTCTTTTTCTTAATTGGAAAAGTGTCACAACCTTCTCGACCGTCGCCATGTTTGTTGTTGTGAGAAACTCTCGACCAGGTGCTGCCCCCTAGTGGATGTATTTCTTAACAGTCATGCTAATGTACCGGACTCATGAGTAAGAGGACAGTGACGGTTTCTCTTTTCGTTCTGTGAAGTCAGAATAAATGAGTCTTTAGTCACTGAGCAGCTTCACAAAGTTCTTCTCTGGGAGTGTATCGCCACCTACTGGCCGGCTGTGCTTGTTTCAGTGTTTGTAGTCGTTTTGTGTTCTTGTCTGGACGGAGACATTAATTAAGACTTTGTGAGTTGATCCGGTGTCTCTCTGTGAAATGTCCCCTCCAGGTGTTTTCACCGCCCCAGTCGACGGACATTACTTCTTCAGCGCCGTCCTGACGGGTCATAAGAACGAGAAAATCGAGGCAGTTCTGTCAAAGTCTAATTACGGCATGGCCCGCGTGGACTCTGGAGGCTACCAGCCCGAAGGCCTGGAGAACAACCCTGTGGCCGAGGCGAAGACCACTCCGGGCTCCCTGGCCGTCTTCAACATCATCCTGCCGCTGCAGGCCCGGGACACGATCTGCATCGACCTGGTGATGGGAAAACTGGCCCACTCCGTGGAGCCGCTCACCATCTTCAACGGGATGCTGCTGTACGAGGACATGTGACCACCTCGTCCTGACGCTGCCTGAGAACCAGACCGACAGGAACAGGAAGTGTGACGTCAGAGGGTTCAACCCTGACCCTGAATGACCCTGAATGACCCTGACTCTGACCCTGAATGACCCTGACTCTGACCCTGAATGAACCTGAATGACCCAGACTCTGTCCCTGACCCTGAATGACCCTGAATGAATCTGACTCCTGAATGAATCTGACCCTGAATGACCCTGACCCTGACCCTGAATGACCCTGAATGAATCTGACTCCTGAATGAATCTGACCCTGAATGACCCTGACCCTGAATGACAGCTGAACTGTGTGACTGCTTTAGTCCAATCACCTGATGTGATGTGGTCACATGACCTCGGAGCAGCACTGTGAGGACACGACTGTAAAGCAGGACTCGCTGACGCCTGCTGCTACTTGAATCTTTTAAACACGCGACTTCCTGTGGTGAAGAATTACAGAATTAACAGTTTGTAGCATAATACCCCCCCCTACAGGCAGCATAGTTCATTACAGCCACAACATACAACTTTTTCTTTTCTGATTCTTCAAGTTTGAACAATAGTGGAGCAAAACCTGCAGAATGTGACCAGAAGGTGGCGCCACTGGAGAGATCGTCTGCATCTAAAAACAAGATCTGGACATTTATTGATGATCTGATTGGTCGATATTTAGATCCCGGTGTGTGGTTGATGATCTGAGTCAGAGACACTGAGACGTTTGGACAGACAGTGATCCTCAAGCTCCGCCCACGTGGGAGTTTAACTTTGAGTTTGATGAAAAGCCAAGAAAATGTTTCCTGTTGAATTTGATAGGAAGTGAGTTCACATTGTGAATGTTTTTATGTTGAGCTGCACCTTCTCTTGTTTTAATTGTGTTAATTTTTGTGTCCAACTTTTTAAACCATTATAACAAAATGTCACTTTTAGCGTGTGTTAAAGAACAAAGGCATAAAACACACCATATTTTCTTATTGTCAACAAATCACATTAAAGAGCAGCAGTGGAGGAGAAACGTCAGAAAACCACACTGTAAAAATACAAAGAGAAGTTTTTATTTTAAATGTTATTTAAGTAAACATAAAAAATATTTATCATTTAAATGTTTTATATTTTTTAATTGTGTAAAATCGTATAATATTTTATAGCTATGCGCATATACACACACACATACACACATACACTCACACACAAACACACACACAACCATTAAACTCATCTTTAGAATCTGACTGATAAGAACACCATCTATAAGATAAAATAAGATGAGATAAAATATATTAAGATACGATAAGTTTAAAATAGATAAGATAAGATAATCGGTCCTTTGGTCTTTACAAACAGAAACATTGCGTTTGTTTATTTACATGTACAACGAGGAAATGAGTTTTGACCACAAGGGGTCAGTGTAGTCACATTCTAACATCAGGTGTGAAAAGAACCAGTCACAGATTAGTTACACACACAGTAGTTGCATAATCAACTACTGTGTAAAGTACTTTAGTACAATATGTGAGTAAAAGTACTCAGTAACTGTTGTTACTCTAGATAAAATCTCATCAACAGACACATTATTAAAACTGTTAGTTTGCTGCTGAACATGTGATTTGTTGACAGAAATGAAAATATTCAGTGTGAACGGAAACAGTTTAAATCTGAAGTTAAACCATCACCACTGAGACGTATGAAGGACAAACACACACACACACACACACACACACACACTCACACACACACATACACACACTCACACATGCACAGACACACACAATGGTTTTTGCTCTAATGATCATTTCTCTAAGAACGACGTATGAATCATGTATTTCAACTAAACCTTCTGTTATTTAATGACTTCATCAGCAGCTGATGTGAGGACGTGTGATGGTTTCATATCACTGACGTGTTTGTTTTCACTCTTCACTGAATAAACTGATGAACCAGATATTTATAACACGTATACTTTAGCTATCATCTTCATCTAGTCCGAGAGGAGAAGTCACGAGCGTCACTTGTGTTAGAGTGAATTCTAAAGTTGATTCTCCGACAGGCTCCAGCTTCACTTCTCATGTTAAATCTCACTTTTGTATCCAGTAAATTTCACTGTCATTAAAACACGAGTGAAACCAAAGAGATCGTTTGTCGAACTGTGTTGTTTTGTCTTGACTGACACCCATTGGACGGTACTAGCTTTCAATCACTCTGTGGTACCCCCCCCTGACACATACAGTGCTTCATGGTCTGTTTGACTCTAAATGATCATAATTCACTAAATGAACATCAGCTGTTTGAAGAAGACGTGAAACTAGAGACTGAGACATGAACTCCTGAATGTTTCCTGTCATAAAGTGAGAAGAAGAGTCATTTTCTATAGACTTCTATAATCTACCAGTGGAGTCGCCCCCTGCTGTTCATTATAGAAATGTCATCACTTCCGCATTGGCTTCACTTTCTGGACTCCGAGTCTACGAATATTTGTGTTTCTATTTTTTGACCTGAAGCACAAACAGTGCGAGTTCGTCTTCGTGTACTGTCTCTTTAAATGTGACTGAGAGGGGGGAGGAGCCGGGCATGCGCGCTCACGGTGCGCGCTCCACCCTGAAAACAACTTAGGTGCGTCAACTGTTGTTTGTTTCCTGTTGCGTGTGCGCGTGAGACGGGACATGGTGAGTTAATCCCATCTTTTCTTCAAAGTGTCTGAGGGAGAAAGAGAAGAAACGATTCTTCAGAAGAAGAGAAAAGAAGAAGAAGAGTGAGAGAAGTTCTTCAGCATAAAGTTCACACTTTATCTCTTCTTCTCTTTTCTGCAGGAAACGAGTTCAAACTTCACAAACTGAAGTTGATCATGAATCATCTCGTTGTGTTGACGGAACTCATTAATATGTTGTTGTTGTTGTGTTGTTGTGTTAGTTTATTGTTCATGTGTTTTATTCCCTTCTTGTGTTTCTGCGCCTCAACACGTTCTGTTCCGTTACAGGATGTGAACACACAATCTAAAATATTGCTTCATTCACTTCATCAGAAATACTCAAAACTTGTATCCTCATCAATGATACTAATACTTCTACTACTACTACTAAAAATAATAATCATATCTATGTATCACTTCTCAAAACAGTTTACAAAGTCTTTCACAAATAACAAAAAACGAGTAAAAACACAAACTAACAGTTTAAACATGAACATCACAATAATAAAAACTGGAATTAGGTCAAATCAGAGAATATAGCTTTGGTTTTAGGCTTTGACGTTTTGGAGATAACGCTACTCGCCAATAAACCAACGAAGAAGAAGTGTTAGACTGAGCTTATTTTAAAAATATTTCTGTATAATTCATGGAATGTATAGTGTTAAATTTAACGTACTATTTTTGATTGTTCTCAGTTGATAAAAACATGTCCCTCTGAAAATATCGAGAAAAAGGCCAATTACAGGAAAAGTTAAAAAGTTATATTTCATTGAGAAATATCTCCTGTTAATATTATATATAATCATAATATAACCAGTGGTCACTTTATTAGGTACACCTGAACAAGTTGAAACAAAACTAATCCGCAGTGAGAGAATCAGAAGATAATTCTGATTCATGTTCATGTTGAACAGGTCATACAAATGTTTGAAATATAACTTTTACTTTATTTAAGGAAATGAAAACTCACCGACTGGGTCTGAAGATCTTCGGCTGTTTTACAGAATCTGAAACAAGTGATGAAAAACATTGAGTATCAAATCTTCAGTGCAGATAAACCAGGAAGATGAACACAGTTTCTAACTAGTTTATAAAAAGCTCAGCACACAAACTCTAAAAAGTGAGAGAATGTTGGAGAAGAGTTTGAGGACGACTCACTGAGACGAGGATTCTGAAGTGTCAACACAGGACAAACATCCTGTCCTCTCTTTGACTTTGAAAGCAACAAATTCAGTTAACAGTTCAGTTTCACGTCCGTCTTCTTCTTGCTCGTTTCTCCTGCAGCTGTCGAACAGATTGAATCTGATCTGAGGTCAGTCCTGTTCGGTTCCTTTCTTCTGTCGCAGAGCGGAGATGAACCAGGACGTGTTTGAGGTCCCGGCGAGGACCGAGTACCGCTACCTGGTGCAGGAGGAGGACGAGGAGGAGGTGCAGTACGTCCGGCACAGACACTACATCAGCCCCTTCCTGGTTCTGTCCAGACGCTGCATCTTCTTCATCGGCCTCGGCGTCCTCGCCCTGCTCGCCCTCGCCACCTACCTGGCCTACGTGGCCCAGACGCTGCCGCCCTCTGCCGCCCAGGTGTCCACGGACTGCGGAGAGTTCAGAGGAAGACACGTGAGTTTATTATGCACAATTTAGAAAGTATGAAGTGAACATGCAACATGTCAACCAGCATCTCGATCCCTCTTCATCCTTCTTCTTCAGAACAATGGAGCCTACTCTTTTAAGGGGATGGCGTACGCCGCCCCCCCCGTTGGCGAGCTGCGCTGGGCTCCTCCGGCGGCACCGACCTGCCGGAGCCGGGTGACGGACGCCGGACGCTTCCGCAGCATGTGTCCCCAGGTGCGTCCCATGTCCAGAACGGGGAAGGTGATGGGCCAGGAGGACTGTCTCTACGTCAACGTGTGGACGCCCTCGCTGCAGCCGGACGCCAAGCTCCCCGTCATGGTGTGGATCCACGGAGGACACCTGCACACGCTCAGTGGGGGGGAGCCCTGCTACTCCCCCACCGAGACGCTGGCCGCCAACACCGGCCTGGTGTACGTCAGCTTCAACTACCGACTCAACGCCTTCGGCTTCCTGGCGCTGGAGATGCTGAGAGAAGGTTCTCCAACAAACACCTCAGGTCCGTCCATGACACACACACACACACACACACACAGACACACACACACAAAAACACACAACATTTTCATGTTTATTGTTAAGAATGTTAATGTGATGGGATCTCCTCCATGTTAATGAAGCACTGTTGGGGCCTGTTCTCACACCACCTGGTTAGTTAATCTCTGTTTCATGATCCAAAGACGTTCTGAGCCTCACATGACCTGATGGCGTGACGTCTGACTCTGGACACGCGTGTCT
This sequence comes from Pleuronectes platessa, assembly GCF_947347685.1. Taxonomy (NCBI): domain Eukaryota; kingdom Metazoa; phylum Chordata; class Actinopteri; order Pleuronectiformes; family Pleuronectidae; genus Pleuronectes; species Pleuronectes platessa. The sequence continues at coordinate 32,178,894 of NC_070626.1, forward strand.
TTTTTCATCTTACATGACCCATTTCCTCGACACTCAGCGTCCAAAGAGTTAAATTTAGTTCTTAGCGAGATATTTTTTAAATGGTACGCCAGTAACAAGGTCACATAAAGTCTGCTTCTCGTTTCTGACTGATCCCCCCCCCCATCCGTCCCTCCGTCCCCGACAGGGAACTACGGCCTCATGGACCAGATCGCGGCTCTGAAGTGGGTCCAGAGGAACATCCACGCGTTCGGGGGGGATCCAGGGAAAGTCACCATATTTGGACAGAGTTCAGGTACTAAAGAGAACAAGTAGTATGAGTCTGAAGAGACATTTTTTTAAGTAAATGTTTTATACTGCAAAACATTTTTATGCAAGGGAGCTTCAATAAGTGGTTATCTAATTGATAATTAAAGGTCCAGTGTGTATCATTTAGGTTAAAGGGATCTGTTGACAAAAATAAATATAATTAAAGATCAAATTCAGAAGTGAAAAATCATCTGAATGAACAATGTGTGGTTCATTATCCCAGAATGAGCTTTTTATATTTATATTTATATATATTTATATATACACAGAGAGTGAGTCCTCTTATACGGAGGACGCCATGTTGAACCACCATGTTTCTACAGTCGCCCAAAATGGACAAAGCAAAAACCTTGAGTTCTTATGATGCTGAGCTGCAACATGCAACTTCACCACTAGATGTCACTAAATACTACACACTGAACCTTTCAATATAAGTCAATATTTTGAGTATTGATTAATATTTTAAATCCAAAATGTGTCGATGGTTTTAAGGTTTTCAGACGTAGGAATAAGCAGCTTTATTCTGTTTTAACTCACAAACAGTTAATAAGTCGAACAATCGTTAATTCATATTTGAAACCCTCTGTGTCGTGGTGAACCTCAGTCTGGACCCTGATGACGTCCCAGCTGGCGAAGGGTCTCTTCCAGGCGGCGGTGGACATGAGCGGCCCGTACGTCCGCGATGTGTCACTGAAACAAGCCGAGTCCGACAACCTGGTTTTCCTGAAGAGGACGAAGTGCGAGGACCTGAGCTGCGTCCGGCGTCTGTCTGTCCCTCAGGTGCTGCAGGTACGAAACCCGTCCTCTGCCACAGTGGTTAACATCCTCTGAGTTCCCTCATGGACTGTAAATAAAGATCAATGACATGACAGCTCTCACAAGTAAAGACCAACCATGTGGATCGCCCCCTGGTGGCTGGCTGCAGTTTACCCTGCCTCCTCCATGTTAGCAGATGGGACATTGAACAAACAAACAAAAAACACAGTAGACGCAAACACACTAATTCAACTATGACCCCCCCCCCCCCAGGCCATCCCGTGGCAGGAGCACCCCTTGTGGGCACCCGACGGGATGACAGACCTGCCCACCAGAGGGCACTTCATCGGCCCGGTGGCGGTGGTGGACGGATTCGTCCTGGAAGCTCCGACCTTGGAGGTGTGGGGGACGAAGGGAGGACCCAGCGACGTCCCTCTGGTTGTGGGGACGACGGAGCAGGAGATGGACTTCAGGTGAGAGCTCAGCCGGTTCAGGTGAGTCGCTGTCAGCTGATCTGTCGGCTGATTGGACGGTGTGTCTTCTCTCCAGACCTCCGGCTGAGAACATCTCCAGGTGGACGTGGGAGGACTACAGGTGGTTTGTGACAGGTAACAGTCTCAGTGAGAAACCATGTGGTTTAGCAGAGGCTCCAGTTCGCAGATTTAAAGATGTGTTGGGAAACATCAGTATCAGCTGATGGTTACCAGTTAACTGCCTCCGGTCTCTGGATAAATGTTGTTGTGGTTATTTGTGAGTTCTTGTGAGAATCTGATGAGCTAAGTGTTCAATGTTCTCAGTATGTCTGTTTCCTCCCGACAGATAAACTGGAGCCCTTCAGTAAGACTCTCCCTAAAGATGCGTTGGACCTGTATCCGGTCTCAGGAACCTGTCCCACCGTGGACCGCTGCCCGGAGTGGGCGTACACCACCATGGCGTCAGACATCCGGGTCACATGTCCCAACAATGAGCTGGCAGGGTTGGCTGCAGGTAACCCCCCCCCCCACCCCCGCTGACACTGAGGGTGTGTCATCAGCGCCTGCTGTGGTGAAACTGCGTCACCTAGTGTCTTAACCCTGAGGTCCCAGGGACACAAGGAGTCAGAGTTAATCAGTGATATAATATAAACATGTTAATACAGAGTTCATGATTTTATTCATTTGAATGACAAACTGTATTTTATATAGTTTTTAGAACATTTTACAAAACAACTGGCAGTAAACGTGATTAAAGAAATATCAGGTTTTCGAGTTTTAAAGCATTTATTAGATTTTATCTGTGAAGATAAACTTCACAGAACTAACTAACTGGAGGTTTAAGGTGGAAAATAATGGATAATTTAAAAAGTCAGAAGAAAATAAGACGACATTTTCAACCTGTGATTCTACAGACTCCAGTTTCCAGCGTCTGTTGTTTATGTCCTGACGTCTCTATCTGTCTGTTGTCCTCAGCTGCACTGACCAGCCCGGTGTATCGTTACGTGGTGACTCACACGCCGTCCGGACCGATCAGCGCCACCAGCGACCTGCTGCCGTTCAGCAGCCGCTTCGCCTTCCACCGCCTGGACGCCCTGGCCTTCTTCAGGGGACTGGAGTCCGTCCTGGGGACGCCTCCGTCCGACGGGGACAAGAGGTTCCAGGAGGTCATCACACGTCACCTCGTGACCTTTGCCAAAACAGGTGATGATGATCCTCCTCCTTCTCCTCCTCCTTCTCCTCATCGTCCTTCTCCTCCTCCTCCTCCTCCTCTTCCTCCTCATCATCCTCATTTTCATCCTCCTTCTCCTCCTCCTCCTCTTCATCCTCCTCCTCCTCCTCCTCCTCCTCCTCCTTCTCCTCCTCCTCCTCCTCCTCATCCTCATTGTTCTCCTCCTCCTCCTCCTTCTCCTCCTCCTCATCCTCATCGTTCTCCTCCTCCTCATCTTCATCTTCATCTTCATCTTCCTCCTTCTTCTCCTCCTCCTCCTCCTCCTCCTCATCGTTCTCCTCCTCCTCCTCCTCCTCATCCTCATCCTCATCGTTCTCCTCCTCCTCCTCCTCCTCCTCCTCCTCCTCATCCTCATTGTTCTCCTCCTCCTCCTCCTCCTCCTCATCCTCATCGTTCTCCTCCTCCTCCTCATCTTCATCTTCATCTTCATCCTTCTTCTTCTCCCCCTCCTCCTCCTCCTCATCGTTCCTCTCATCCTCCTCTTCCTCCAGCTCATCCTCATCGTTCTCCTCCTCCTCCTCCTCCTCCTCCTCATCCTCTCTCTCTGTCGTGCAGGTAAGATGGAGAAGGCGTGGCCTGAGTTCCCAGCAGCCACTGCTCTCCTGTCCGGTCGCCTGTCGGTGACTCGAAACCACTCGGCCGCTCGCTGTGATCTGTGGAGAGAGAACGACCTCTTCGCCTACGCCTGGCCGAACTGAGACGTCATGAAGACGCCCCCCCCCCCCCCCCTCAGCTCAGCTCAGCAGCTTGGACTTGTGGGTAATGAGAGCCTCAGGAACCCGAAGGCGATCACACGAGGAGAGACAGGAACAGAGATTCAGTTTGTTACGTGCAGACGAGGAGGATTTTCAGGGACGTGATTGGAGAGGAGACAGAATGAGAAACAGTGTGTAGCTTTATTTGTGTTGTTGTTTGTGAACGTGTGAGTGAATCACACTGTTGTGTTGTGAACTTGTGAAGTTCGGCTGTTTGCACTAATTCATTATCTTTGATTAATTTGTTTTATTTCCTGTTTGATTCGAACCTGTTTTTAGTTCTGAAGCTTTTACATGAATCAAAGTTTTATTTCACAAATTCACTACAAATATTTTCTGAGCTTTTTGAACTTCTGAGTTTTGCATCGTGTTTTTTTGTGTCGACACTTTTTCACTTTATATTTTATAAGCTCAATAAACTCAAACCACTTCCATTGTGTTATTTAATGTTTGGTTTCATGTTGGATCCTCTTGACTCTCCTCAGAACATCTAGACACAAAGAGACTAATGAAGAAGCACAACAAACAGAAGAAACACAAAGTGACCACAAACAGACACAACAACCACAACAGATACAAACAGACACAAACACTACAAACAGACAAACAACAGCTACAAACAGACACAGCAACCACAACAAATACAAAGATACACACAAAAACTACAAACAGACACACAAACACTACAAACAGACACACAACAGCTACAAACAGACACAGCAACCACAACAAATACAAAGATACACACAAACAGACACACAAACACTACAAACAGACACACAACAGCTACAAAGAGACAAATGAAGTGTGACAACAAACAGAAGAAACACAAAGTGACCACAACCAAACACAACAACCACAACAGATACAAACAGACACACAAACACTACAAACAGACAAACAACAGCTACAAACAGACACAGCAACCACAAAAAATACAAACAGACACAAACACTACAAACAGACACACAACAGCTACAAACAGACACAGCAACCACAACAAATACAAAGATACACACAATCACTACAAACAGACACACAGACACTACAAACAGACACACAACAGCTACCAAGAGACAAATGAAGTGTGACAACAAACAGAAGAAACACAAAGTGACCACAAACAGATATAACAACCACAGCAAATACAAAGATACACACAATCACTACAAACAGACACACAAACACTACAAACAGACACACAACAGCTACAAACAGACACAGCAACCACAACAAATACAAAGATACACACAAACAGACACACAAACACTACAAACAGACACACAACAGCTACAAAGAGACAAATGAAGTGTGACAACAAACAGAAGAAACACAAAGTGACCACAAACAGATATAACAACCACAGCAAATACAAACCGACACAACAGCGACAAAGACGCACAACAGCTACAAAGAGACACAACAACAACAGCAAATGTAAAGAAACACACAAACAGACACACAACAGCTACAAAGAGACAAATGAAGAATGACAACAAACAGATTGAGAAGGAAACACAAAGTGACCACAAACAGACACAACAGCTACAAAGAGACACACAACAGCGACGAAGACGCACAACATCTTCAAAGAAAGAGCAGCACACACACACACACACACACACACACACGCACACACACACACACACGCACAGACAGAGAACCTGCAGTACCGGCTCTCTCCAGCAGAGGTCGGCAGAGCGGGGAGCTTCTGTGTCCCTCAGGCCGGATCTGACGCGTCTCTCTCGGCTGCTGCGGCTCCTCAGTCTGACCCGCTGCGGCTCGGACCAGGACCCGCGAGCTGCTCCATCCGCGTGCGTGTGAGGCAAAGTGTGTGTGGCACAGTGTGCGCGTGTGTGTGATACTCAGATTGTGTGTGTGAGTGTGTTTACGAGCGTGTGAGCGCGTGCGAGCGTGTGTGTGCGTGCGCGTCTGTGTGTGTACCCATGGATGAGTCTATTGTTGTCATCCCGGTGCTTCGCTCTGTGACCGGAGGATGCTCCTGACGAGCCGGAGCTCGGAGCTCTGTTCCCGCACAGCAGACCCAGAACCCCCGCGGTGCATCACGGTAATTATTCTCTTTATTCACTCTGTTTTCTTTATTTCCTTCTGTGTTTTATTCTCATTAGAATGAAATGATCTCGCGTGAGTTCGTAGCATCGTCACTAACCGTAGATCTCCGCTCATCCCGCCGGAGCCTCCGGGTGTGTTGACCCGCAGAAAGCGACTCTTAGAGCGGCCACGGGGATCCGAGCCCCGCGGAGCGAGTCGGTACCGAGCGGAGCTGGTGAGGAACCGGGTTCCGTGAACGCATCAGTGTGGGAGACAGTGAAGGCAGCATCAGCTATGGCCTGCAAAACACACACAGACACACACTCACACACATGCACACACACACACACACACACACGCACACACACGCCACACACATACAGGCCTGCCGACGTCTTTGTAGACTTTAGGATTTGATTGCCCATAGACAATTATGTTTTGATGTAAGTGAAAAATGAAAACAGTAAATCATACTTAAACATGCTTGACGACACACGCACACACACACACACACACACGCACACACACATGAGATGGTCCAGCTCCACTCAGGTGAACCTTCTCTCCTGGTGACTCAAAGTGTCGTTCTGCGTCTGTTAAAGCTCAGATGGTCACTGACGGGTTCCAGGTCTGTGGTCTCTCCTCATGTCAGTGAGATGTAGCAGCTCCACCGGGACGGACGTGAACCGTGTGTTTGACTTTGACTCAGAAACATTTAAAAGAATCAACGACCTCAGCTGAAGGTGGAGGATGTTTGTTCTCCCGACAGGAGGCTGCTGGTTTCAGTCAGATTCATGAAGTCAGACTCTTCACCACAGGAAGCTGTGTTTCAGTATCTTGAGTTTGAACGTGATGATTTTTCTCTTTCCACCTTCATCCACAAGTCACAGGAGGGAAATCAGTCCAGTTTAATGAGGTCATCACTTCAGACCAGATGCATCATGGGTGGACGCTCTGTGGATAAATCACCCATCATGCTTTGTTTTTGTAGCTTACCAGAGAAAACGTCAAATATTCTGCCTGTCGGTTTGCCCGTCGGTTGGCCTGTTGGTTGGCCTGTCAGGTGGAGCGTGCCCTCCATGCGGGCCTCCACCCTCCTCCGGGCCTCCACCCTCCTCCGGGCCTCCACCCTCCTCCGGGCCTGCAGCCAGGGCTCCTCTGGGATTCCGTGCACTGACCACATTCAGCCGCGGCCACATGCTTCAGTCCGGGTTTGAGTCTGAGTCTCTGCAGAGCCTCCTCCGGTCTGAAACCAGATTCCACAGTTTCTCCTCGTGACTTTGATCTCTTCCGGGTTTGATGGATCAAAGCATCACATGAACAAAACCAAAAGTATCTGAACTGACGACGACCCAACGACCCAAACTCTCCTGGATCTGATGTTTACAGAAGGAATCATCAAAACAAACAATTCCAAAAAGCCTGAGAGTTTAAAATCAGGAGAGTTTACATCAGACGTGAGGAACCTTCAGGAGACATTCTATTTTAATATAAACCAACACTATGTTACTGGTACTGAGCCGCAGCGCCCCCTGCTGACTCATTCTGTGATTCTGTTGGGTTCTGACTGGGTCGTCCCTCTCAACACTGGATATTACCCATGATCCTCTGCTTCCTGAACCAGAAGAGCTGCTGCTGTAACAAATCCACCAAACTGTTCAGAATTCTTTATATTGTAAAAGTTTCCTGATGAGTTCTGGAGATAAACTCTGGTTTTTAATAAACTTTAAGTCTTTTGAACTGATCTCAGTTCAGCTTCCCTCCTCAACTTGCTGCAGCTGATTGTGGGTTCTCAGGTTCTTCAGGTTTTATGGAACCTCACTGATGTTCTGATGATTACAGAAACATGTGAAGGAACCTGAACTCGGTTCCGTCCTCCAGCTGCTGTGGATCCTCACGTTTCTCTTTGTTTCTCTTTGTTCTCACTTTCATTACATAATCCTGCTCTGGAGAAATTCCTAATCCACGTGGTCCAGAGAAGGACCACTCATTGGTGAGGACCCTGCACAGAGGAAGTAGATTAATCTGGATTAATACCCTCGTTGCTTTGTTGTGGGATGATCTAC
>NC_070626.1:32191514-32228793 GCF_947347685.1 Pleuronectes platessa
TGTCCACGTTCCTCTGCTTCGTGTCCAGGTTGTAATGTGGAGGGTTTCAGTTCAGATGATATGAGGAGAGGAGACACTGTGACCTGGGAGTGAACCGGGCCCAGAGAGAGAACCTGATCCTGAAGGGCTGTGATGTCACTTACAGTTTAATAGACCACAGGCCGGTTCTGGAGCGGAGGTGGAAAATCTGGGGCAGTTTTCAATATTTAATATGAGTTCAGAGGCTCTGCAGGAACCGAGGGTTTCACAAAGACAGAGAGAAGAGGTGGAGTTCTCTCCGTCCTCTGTTTAGGAAGTGTTCTCTCCGTTCTCTTTTTGTCTGTGTTCTGTTTGTTCTCTTCTCTTCTGTGTTCTCTTGTATCCGAGGTCTCTTGGTTCTCTGTGTTCTCTATGAGACTGGGTTTCAGACGGAAAGGTTGATGGTTCTCTGTAGAAACCGTTTGAATCACACACAGCCTCAGTGACACATGATTCATGGGATTATTGAATATCATTTCTCTTCCTCTCCTCCTTTTTTACTCCCTTCATCCTACGTTCTTTTATACCTCTCCTCCCTCCCCTCCTCACTCCCCTCCTCCTCTCTTCAGGCAGCAGTCCCTCTTCCATGTCCTCTCAGCGTATTCAGTCTACAACACAGTAAGTAACTGGTTTTCTCTCCATCACATGAAACATTAAAATTCCTCTTTAACTCGAGAAATTTGATTTTCCTTCCGCGCAGATTCGTACTTTCTGTGAGCTGCAGTATTACAGAACGCTTGTGTATTATTATAGTATTTATTGTATTATTATTATACTCTCTCTCATGATTGTTAAAGATTTCAAATGTTTTTATTATGACCTTATTTTAAATCACAGCAGCTAAATAGTTTCTCTACCATTAAACATGCAGGTGATAATTTAATCATGAACACATTAATAATAAGTTGATTATAAATCTGTTATCTGCTATGACTTATTGTTACATATTAGAATATATTATCACATTATCACAATATATAGCATATAAATAAAAAAATGAGCTTATTCAGAAACTTATTTCTAAAAATATCAGCACAATTTAATTGAACAGTAGCCGACTTGACGCGGCTAAAAACCATTTCAAGGACAATCGAGTCATTTTGTTAAAATGTATTCATCATTCATTATTTTTTAATGACTTGAAAGACTTTGTTCAATTACCCCTTTAAAAAAGATAATATTTTTAATTTTGAAAACAAAGTAATAAGCTCTGATCGTTCAGGATCTGTATTTCTACCTTTTAGTGTTCGACAGGGAAACGTCGACTCTTTACATTTAATTTCTGTTGAGGTGTAAAATAAAATCATCTGTGGAAACTGGACGTGCTTCATGTCACTTCCTGCTTCCTGCAGGAGGTGAGCTACTGCCAGGGGATGAGTCAGATCGCCGCCCTGCTGCTCATGTTCATGAACGAGGAGGACGCCTTCTGGGCCCTGTCGCAGCTGCTGACCAATCACAAGCACGGCATGCACGGTGAGATGACCTCATCGGGACGCTGCTTCCTGGTCACGGCTTCTCAGGCCCGCTTCAGACTTTTATTACGTGAGATTTAAAACTCTCTCTCTCTTTTCCTAAAGGCTTTTTTGTTCCCGGGTTTCCCAAACTCCAGCGATTCCAGACGCATCACGATCAGATTATTTCCAAACTTCTCCCCAAACTGAAGAAACATATGGTGAGGTCACAGTTACACAAGAGTTTCATAACAGAGAGCGATGAACCCTTTGTGATGACGTGTGATGTGAGATTCTGTGAGTTCACTGATCCTCACACTTCCTCCACGTCTCTCTCCTCTCTCTCAGGACCGGGAGCAGATGTCTGCAGGGATCTACTCCACTAAATGGTTCCTGCAGTGTTTCATTGACAGGGTGAGGAACCTGAACTGATCCATGTTTTCCATCTTTATCCACCTATCATCTCACCCTGTGTTGTTTCCATCCAGATGGGAAAATAGTTTGTTTCCCAAGATGAACAGTAGGTGGCGCAAATTTCTCCGGAGGAAAAGGTCCCGATATTCAAACTCCAAACAAACTAACTACACTTCCCATAATGCAGCTTTGTTAAGATCATCTTTAATTGGCAAAAACCACAGACTGTAAATACAGACAGACGACAGGACGAGTCTTGATCGCCCCCTGGTGGCTGGCTAGGTGTTTATATTGACAGTGTGAGGAACCTTCTCGATTCATATCTTTTATCTTTATCCACCTCACGTCTCACGTCCTGTTTCCATCCAGATGTGAAAACAGTCAAGCAACAAAAAGATATCGGCGACGTGCCAGCTCCCTAAAGTGAAGCTCTAATCTCCCCCTGGTGGCTGGCTGCAGAATAGCTCATAGGCCCTGCCTCCTCCATGTTAATAGATGGGACAGGGACCAAACAATAAGTAGACGTTAACTAAATGTTTCAGGTCGTTCTTATCTCAGTTTGGTTCTTATTAGATATCTGATGATATAACAACAGGCTGAGAGGTTATGATTGACAGATGAGACTGACTCACTGTGTGTGGGCGGGACCTTGATACCACAGCTCCACTCCATGATCACTGCTGCACAGACTCAAGAGGGTTTCGTTTGTATCGAAGGTTTAAGTTTAGTACAGTGGAGACGTGTAAAATATTTTTTTAGTTTGGTCTATGTCCCATCTGCTAACATGGATGAGGCACGGTTTACATGACCTATACTGCAGCCAGCCACCAGGGGGCTATCAGGACACTTGGGCTTCAACTGAACAAGGTCATGAAAACATCCATGTTTGCTGTTCCCTTTAAAAATGTATGTTCAATGTCTCCACTTTGTTTGTAGATTAGATTCATTGTTAGCATTAGCATAGCTTTCCAAGTGATAGCGCCACCTACAGCAGCTTCAACAGAAGCTTCAGATTATGTTTAATTCAGCCTGAAAACCAAGTTTTCCCAAGAAATACTGACGCAAGAAAACTGTCGATTATCTTGTGATAATATTTCATGATTTTAGCAGAAACAGTTCCTGGTGATATCTGAGCTCTGGGATGTTACATTAGAACATTAGGAGCTGTTAGGCTGAGCTGCTATTAGTCTCCTCTGCCCACAATCCTGTGGTGGAGGTCTGGCAGCGGTCGGCTGCTGTCAGCACTTCCCTGCTCGGCTCAGAGGGGCCTCCGGGCCCCTGAGGTCTGGGAAGGAACCAAACAAACCTCCTGACTCCGGCCAGGACGAGGGCTGCATGTACGTGGAGATAAGTCTCAGTAATGTGGGGACGTGTTGTGTCTGTGGTTCTACAGACGCCGTTCACCCTGAACCTTCGTCTGTGGGACATCTTCATCCTGGAGGGAGAGAAGCTGCTCACCGCCATGTCCTACACCGTCCTGAAGGTTCACAAGAGTAAGAGACGACCACACGTTCCACACAGAACATCAATCATCTGCTCCGGCTGAATATTGAACATCACTGGTTCCCAAACTAAGGGTCCGGACCCCTTGACTGGCCACGAGACACAGGAGGAGGGTCACAGGACGACTTCCTGACATTAGATACAATTTAAAAACAATTCCCAATATCATACTTTAGACGTATTTATTCCAAAAGCCAAAACATACGAGGTAACTTCAAATTACAATCATGCAAATAATCGTCAGTCTCTGAGAGCACTGGCTGTTCACTGTGCATCTGCATGTGTGATAATAATGTGTGATACTTTGTTGTGCGTTCCCCAGGAGGACGTTTGTTTTCGTTGCAGTTGCTCCAACCGACAGTAGAAATATATCCAGACTCTAATTTCCCTGTTTGTGTAGAACGTCTGGTGAAGATGTCTCTGGAGGAGCTCAGGGAGTTCCTGCAGGAGAGAATCGCTCAGACCTTCTTCTACAGCGACGACGTGATCGTGGAGCAGCTTCAGGCCTCCATGTCTGAGCTGAGGAAAATGAAGCTGGACTTTCCTCCTCCAGGTACAGAACCTGAGTCACTGTATCTATACAGAACCTGAGTCACAGAACCTGAGTCACCATATCTATACTGATACCTTACTTTTAAATAATCACTCAAAATCATGCAAGAAAACAAGTTGAAGCTCTTAACAGAACCAAGTGTTTGATGTGAACACACATTTCTTCATAAGGACGTGTTATGGGTCAGGGAGTCTCTGTCTTTACCGTTGTGACCTGCAGTGGGCGCCAGAGGGGAAGTCAGAGTTCCTCACATTCTTCCTGTTTCTGACACAATGGTTCAGAGACTGTTTATAAAGATGTCCGTTGACTCCGAGTCTAGAAAGTGAATAAAACGAGGAAGTGGCTGAAACCGCTTCCTCTTATATGGTTACTTCTTAAAAAAACAAGATGGCGCTGGACGAAGTGAGGCTTTCAAACAGCAGCTCACAAACATCACAAAGAGTGATGTCACAGCTGGTTGAACTAAACAGATGTTTTGGTCTTACATGTATCATCCTCATAAAGTAAAACCCTAAACGCACAACTTGTGTGATTGTATTTGCTCCTGGTGTTTCCAGGGAAGCCGGACGAGTTGCCTCGGAAGCCTCTGGGCCAGGAGCTGCCGGTGCTGCTCAGCCCGGTCCCAGTGAAGACGTCCTCCGCCAGCAGCTTCCCCGGAGCCGGACTGAACCTCCACATCATCTCCCACCAGCCCGACTCCATATCCCCCGACCAGAGCCCCTCCAAGGACCCCAGGGACCTGGAAGCTGCAGAGGAGGCTCCGCTACCTTCTCCAGACCCCATCATCATCCACAGCCGGGCGCCGCTCAGCCCCGATGGGTCTCCGCTGATGGGGCCTCCGCCTTATCAGCCCCCGGGGAGCCCAGCGGTGTTCACAGCGGATCAGCCGTCCCTGCCGGATCCCCATGGGGAGGAAGTGACACCAGATGCAGCAACTGCCACAGCTCGGCGGATTGCAGATACACTCTCCCCTGACTCCTCTGCAGCCGGCGGCACTGACCACGCCTCCCGAGGCACTGACCACGCCTCCCGGGGCACTGACCACGCCTCCCACGCCACTGACCACGCCTCCCGGGGCGTCCCACGGACTGTGTCGGCGCCTGTGGTCCAGGTGGCGTCACCCGGCTCGGTCCTGGCTCACTCTGGGAGTCTGTCGGCAGCTGAGGACGGTTTTGTGGTGGAGCTGCCTGATGTTTCATGAAACCACAACAAGCGATGATTTATTCACGAGGCTCCATCTTTGTTTATTTGATCATGTGTCAGTTTTGGTGGAGAACAACAGAATAATCAGTCTCAATCTGTTTTCAGGCAAAGCAACAGCGTCAACATTTTAGAACTTCTGTCCCTTTTTCAGATGTGGATGGAAACACAGTGTGAGTTGATGAAGAGGTAGAGGGAGGTTCCTCACCTACACTGTAGGAGCAGCCGGCCACCAGGGGGCGATGAAGACGCTTTAGCATCAACGTCTTGTCCGTCATTATTTACAGCCCATTGTGATTTTCCGCTAAATTTGTTCTGAATCAGTTGCATTGTGGGTAGTGTAGTAAATCTTTGATAGCTAAAGTCAGGAATTCTCAACGTACCGCTTTAATTATTTTTAATATTCTTCCTTTTATTAAATCTGTCTCATGTCGTGGATGTAAAACGATGATACAGATCCACAGCTGGTGTCAGTTGACAGAAAGGTTTTTTTATTTATATAGAGCTTTTCTAGTTTTGATGACTCAAAGCTCTTTACAGTACAGTTCTACATTCACACATTCACACACACATTCATACAGTGCATCTATTCACAGCAATTTGTTATTCCATGGGGGGGCATTTGGGGTTCAGCATCTTGCCCAGGGACACTTCGGCATGCGGATGGTTCAGACTGGGGATCGAACTGCCGACCTTCAGGTTGGAGGACGACCACTCGACCCCCTCAGCCACAGACGCCCCAGAACAACAGGTCAAAACCTCGACCTGTACAGAACAGGTCCAATCACACTTTACCCTCCACTTCATATTCCTCTGATCAGTCGTTCTTCTCACTTCTCATGAACACAGTTAGTGATCAGTGGAGATTTGTGCTGGTTCCCAGTGAGACCAGAGGAGCCGACAGACGTCAGGAGTTCATCTAACTTCCTGTCACCTGGGAACTGAGACACGTGAAGAAGCTCCGCCCTTCACAAGACACAAGAAACCTTTTCTAGTTTTGTAAAGTTTCGTCAGAGAACAGAATGTTTGATGCTCGGCCTTTGTAAAACGTTTGCTAGCAGAGTTACAGTTTTATTTTTTGTACTATCGTCTCGATGCCTTATTTGAATCGGCTTCAGTTCATGTGTGTGAGGTCGTGCACAGCAGAGGGACTGAGAGGATCTGATTGGACGGGACTCTCCTCTGACGCAGCGAGCTGGCTCACTGTTATGATTGTACACATCCAAACCTATTGAGCTCTTTTCAAATACGTGGATCTCTAGCTCAGTAATTTATTGTTTTGTCCTGAAACAGAAAGCTCATTTAAAAACTGTTCTTCCCCGACCCGGAGTCTCTGCTGCCTTTTACCCCCCCGAGGTGCTTGAAACGTGGAGTGAACCTGATTTTTATCTTAAAGAAACTCAACAGGAAGTAGACGTCACAGCTTCTGTTGACTTTGTGTTTAGAGAGTTCAGTATTCTAGAAGAGTTTCTCCATCACAGAGAAGGAAACTCAGCCTTGTGCTTAGGAATAGTGAGAGATCGACCTCTCGTGGTCGGTTGAGGTAAAGCATGTCTTTCTTTAGAGCAGAATAGAGATGATTTGAACTTTCAGATCAGAAAATCAGATGATTTGAGGCCATAACTTTGAATTCTGTGAATATGTTTTGGCTTTTATGAAGTTTGAATCTCAGTGTTGAACTCCAGATCGTTTGAATTCAAGTTAAACATTTAACAGTTTTATTAAACATGGAAACAAGCAGAAACTTTCCCATGACTTTGAAGAGGTTGATGAAAATCTGGAGATAAAAAAATACAACTTTTATCATCCTTGAATGTCTGCGTGATTCTTACTCTTTTTTCAAGTTTTAATAGAGCACTGGTTTTACATTTGATTCATTTACAGTGATTTCCATCTTGACCTGAACATTCACAGAACTGGGACTTTCCAGGTACTTTTCATTTCTCTCGCCTTCTTTCAGGATGTAACAACAATAAATAAAACCTGTTTCCAGTGGGACCCTGCTCCAGAAAAGATGTTTACTGCATCAATTGGTTCATAATTTGATTAATTGCAGATTTGTGCATTTGATTTATCATCCTGCTGCAGAGACTCAAATCCTCACTTTAAAAACTGAATTAGTTTGGTTTACACTGAGCTCATTTGTTGGAAAACCGATTTTTTCTGTCATTATAACAAAGAACAATGAGATTATAAGACTCTTCAATATTCATATACATATTAAGAAGCCAATATTTACATGAACCACAAGCACCTCTTCATCTGTGAAACGAAGCTAGCATTGTGGACATATGTCTTTTTTACCAATGACTCTTTAAATGTGGATTATCATAGTGAGACAAACAAACACCAGCCGCATAAATCTGTTGCAATAAAACATCTCAGTTTCTGATCTTTGTGAGAAGCTCTGAATTCCACCATTCCTCCAGATGATGATGATGATGATGATGAAGATGATGAAGATGAAGAAGGCCTCACCTGCTCAGCTCCTGCACGAGTCAGTCTGAGCGGTGAGCACACGGTGGCGCTGTGGAGCAGTCACCTGCTGCTGGGCTCTGATTGGTCCATGAGAGTGAAGCTCCTGGTGTCCTGGGGACTTCTGGCTCAGTCTCGTGCTGCTCCTGGTTCCAGCTCCTGAGGTTTGATGGGAACGTTGGTCTGCTTCTTCTCTGTGGTCTCAACTCTTCCTCCATCATGTGCAGCGCTCTGGAGCTGAGAACCCTGGAGGACCTGACCCTGGATCCAGGCTATGTGCCCGGGGACCCGCGCACGTCCCTCAGCCTGTCCTCCTCCGGCAGGTCGGGGCAGTCTCCGCCGCACACCAGCACTCCTCAGCGGGGAGCCTGGTGGCAGCACGCCGGCTCTCTGAGCAGCAGGAACGGCAGCTGGGACACGGTGAGCACGCTGCCGGAGGACGCGGGGGACATCCTGGCCAAGTGTCCGTGCCTGCCGGAGCTGGAGGACTGTCCCTGGAGCGAGCAGGACCTGCGGGAGGTCGTGCGTAAAGTGCCCGGTGCGTCCCTCACCGGGGAGGCGGTGCGCCGGCTGTCCGCCCTGCTGGGGAGGGCTCTGCTGCGGGTGTCCCGGGAGGCGCAGCGGCTGAGCGAGCTCCACAGGCGGTGCACGCGCCTGGAGGTGCAGAGCGCCGTCAGGCTGGTGCTGAGCTGGAGTCTGGCCGAGCAGTGCGTCTCCTCCGCGGTCAGGGCCGTGTCCCAGCACTGCATGAGCTCCGGAGACACCGCGCGCCAGCGGGGCAAGTCCGCGCGCTGCGGCCTGACCCTGTCCGCGGGCCGCTTCTTCAGGTGGATGGTGGACACGCGCGTGTCAGTGCGAGTGCACGAGTACGCAGCCGTGTGCCTGGCGGCCTGTCTGGAGACTCTGGCGGAGGAGGTGACCAGGAGGGCGCTGCAGGAGGCCAGGCAGGCGGCGGAGGAGGAGCAGGAGCGGGGCTGCGGGGGCCCGTGGAGCCCGGTGAGCGCGGAGCTGCTGGACGGGCTCGTGAACAACGACCCGGAGCTGTGGGGCCTCCTGCAGGTGTACGAGCATCTGATGAGCGGGAGGAACGCGCACGGTGAGCGCAACGCGTTCAACAGTTTAAAAGTTACATTCATGTGTTTGTGTGGAAGTTGTTGATTAACTGTCAGGTTGACTTTTTAAAAACTTGAGGAAGCGTTTTATTGATGTGTTTCATAATCAGTTTGAAGTCTCCTCTGTGACGTCACATTGTTTCAGTCATGTTTTATATCATTGGATTTTAAATGAAGTGAAGGAACCCTTCAAACCAGGTTGGGTCTCATGATGAAGTGAAAACCTCACATGTTGACTGTCGCTTCCTTTGTGGAGTGGAGACGTGTCACTCATCTTTATTCAGTCATTGATAATGATGAACGATAATGATCTCATCATACTCCACCTTCCATTGGTCCCAGCAGCTTGACCCCATCAGCTGAGACTGAGAAGCTGGGCCTCACACACAGGTCCATGTGGACCCAGGCTGGTGTCTCAGGCAGGAACACTGATCTGAAAGTAGCTGAGATGATAATAACAGATTCTGAGAGTTTAATAAGTTCTCCAGCAGCGGAGAGAGTGAAGGGAAAACCCCAGAGACAGGAAACAGGCATTTTGGGTAATAACGGACATGGAAGAGGAAGATGGCTCCTGATAAATGAGTCACTGGGATTATACTGGTCCGGTCAATTTGATACAGACACAAACAAACATTCTCTCATATCTCTAAAGATATATTTAGTTTTTAAATCCTCAACATATGTTTTCATTTTCCTGTTTCTGACCAAACAATGAAGGTCAACAGTCTGTCACACAGCTTCAGTGGTTTCATGTATTTCATCCACTGTAAGCAGTAAATTAAGTTCTTCAAACAAATGGAAATCAACATTTGTTCTGATGTTGGTTTAATTAAAAGCTTAAGAATAAACTAAACTGAACTTTATCATTTGGTCGAATATTAAATGTTATAAACCCTTTATCATTTGGACATAAATAAATAAATAGAATAAAAACATTTTAGTTTTAAGAATCCGCCTCCAAATGAGATTTGACTTGTGAATAAATCAATAGCTGCTCAGTGGTCGTGAAAACGTAAACACAACCCCACTGTGTTTCTGAGCCTGCAGCCCAGTGCATGCTGGGATACAGCCCGGTCCGAACCCCCCATGAGAGCGACTGAGTGAGTGTTGTTAGCCTCTGACCCGCACAGACACACAAAGGAGCTCTCATTCCCACTGCAGAGCCTCGAGCTCCACGGCTCCCAGGTCCGTCTGCTACACAAACAGCCAGTGTAGCTGCTGCTGTCCAGGCAGGAGTCTGTCAGCCACACACACACACACACTAACACAGACACACTAACACACACACACTCCTTCTGGAGGGGACATGTTCGAGGACCAAATGGCCGACTTGTTGCTTCTGATCTGATGATAGAACTAACTCCCGGCAGAGAGACGTGTCCTCTGTGTCTCCCTGAGTCTCCGGCTCATCGTGTCCTTATCGTCCCATCAGCTCCACACTGATCTCAGACCTGCTGACGAGATCAGATCCAATCACACACTTCATTGACCTTCACCCTGCTTCTGTCAGACTCTGCAGATTAACTCAGTTTCATTTCACACTAAACAAACCATCAGCTGTTGATTATCAAACCTGTTTCCTCTGACACTGATGAGAGACATGGACCCAGATGACGTCTTCAGGTCAGATCAGATAGAAAACAGGAAAACTTCAGAGAATCTGAATCCAATGAAATGATAATTTTTGCTCAATATTTGTCTTTAAACTCTGATATTTTGTAAAAACAGAGAAATAATCCCAAACACAATTGCTGTGTTGACAATCAGCCTCAGAGGGATTCATCTATCTCTAGATGGCCTGTGTGTGTCTGTGTGTGTCTGTGTGTGTAACAGGAAGTGGAGACGCCACAGCTCTGATCCTGAGTCAGATCACAGAGCTGCAGTAATCCACCCTCAGCTCCACTGAACCTCATGTGTCTTTAATGCCCCCCCCCCCTCCATCTGGACTTTGTGTTAAACTGTCGAACAGAAGAAGAGAATCTGACGTCGTCTCAGATAACGGATAATTATTATATAATAATATCAGAGGTCGATGACATCACTCTGCTGATGAACGGCTCCCCCCCCCCCCACCCCCCCAGCTCTGGTGTGAACTCCTCCTCATCAGACTCCCGCCTTCACGTCAGTTAAACCTTGTGAACACACATCCTCACCAGCAGGTTTGAACCAGATTACTCTACCACAACAAAGTCTTCCCGCCAATTCCGCCTGCGTGTGTGACATGACTCCGTTGTGTAAAGTTGTGTAAAGTTGTGTAGAGACATTATTCACGCTCGGACCGGACTGAGAGGATGAACTCACTCGTCCTCAGTTCAGATCATAATGAAGAGAGCTGCTGTGAATCCTTCTTCTTTGATTCTTTCAGTGTTTTGTTTGCTCACAGTCGATCAGCTGCTCTTTACTTCTGGTCCCTCATTTTTACTGTTTCAGAAACAAGCAACTAGTTTTCTTACATTTCTTATTTATAAATATACGTATTTAATATTGGACAATATGTTGGTATGGGACATTTTTATCTCCCTATCATCAGTAACATGTTCCATCGCTCCTTTGTCCAAACTATCTAAAGCTGTTTGAAACAAAAACTCAGATTCTTCTGAGTTGTTCTGATATACATTTATATTATTTGTTGACGTAATTCTATTTATTTAAAATGTTTTATTGTCATTTCATCATCTCAACCTGTTTTACCATTTTCACTTTAACTTAAAATAAAAGGAATGGAACGGAAAATGTTAAAACACAGACACACACACACACACACACACACACACACACACACACACACTCACCTTGGCTCTCTGTGGTTCTGTTGTCTTGACCAAACACTTGTAGCTTTATACGACTCCAGAATAGAGCTGTTGTTTTTAGACCTGGTGACTGTGCTTCTGTTTCCATTTGACACACACACACACACACACACACACACACACAGACACAGACATACTCTTTTCTGTTTTCATTAAGCCACACGTACACAAGGAGAGAGTGGAAGGAAATGACCCGATCACTCATGAGTGTGTGTGTACGTGTGTGTCTGCATGTGAGTGTGTGTGTACACAGGTAGAGAACAGTGATTTGTGCGTTGTGCGCTGCAGACTGGTCTCCTGTTGTGTTCTCATGAATAGTTGCCTGTTCGCTCTGTGTGTGTCCACACAGCAGCGGAATCACAACCAATGAAGGGACTCACACTCGAGTCTTGTTGAACCAAACGGTTGTTTCTCCCGGTCCAGACGGGAGCTGAGGTGTGTTGTCAAACATCGTGAATCACAGTGTGTCAGTAATGAGCCTCACACTGGTTCCCTCTGTGAAGAGGAAACATCTCAAACCTCTTGTTCCTGCTGCTGTCAGTAAAGTGAACACACGTCCCAGTGGTTCCTGCTGCAGCTGATGAATCTGCTCCGTCCTCGTCCCTCAGGCTGTTTGTGTTCAGGAGGCAGAAGACACCTGATTCAACTGGTCCCAGTAGAGGAGGACGTCCTCAGTGTGTTGAGGGTCCCATCAGATCATCTGTGGGACAGAGAACATGGAGACTGGTTCCTGCTGTCGAACGAGTCTCCTGCTTCCACTTGATCACATTTAGTTCTCACGTCTTCATACGTCAGCTCCATTCAAATCCTCGTCTGCAGCACAACACACATCAGTGTTCTGTGATGAAACACATTAAGGCTGATTTTAATATCACAGTTATTACACGTGGAACCAAAAGCCACACTTGGATTCTACTCTGGACCAAAGTGACGGACTGATGGAAATCATCGTCATCGAGACACTGTCACTGAGCAGAACCTATACAATTATAATTGAACCTGTGTGTGTGTCTGTTTGTGTATCTTTGTGTGTGTGTGTGTTCAGGTGAGCTGTCGCTGCCGGTCCATGTGAGCCCGTACACGAAGGTTCCCGAGGACTCGGTGGAGAGCAGGGAGGACGCTTACATCCAGCTGGAGCTGCGGACACTGGAGCAGGCGCTGCTCGCCACGTGCGTGGGCAGCATCTCCGAGCTCAGTAAGTGTGTGTGTGTGTGTGTGTGTGTGTGTGTGTGTGTGTCGCTGCCACAGTCGACTCCTGTGTCTGGTGTGTGTTTGTTTAACTGTGACGGTGTCGGGCTCCTGGGACACATCGTTAGCCGCTGCCTGCCGCCCCCCCCCCCTCCAGTTACATAACAGTGTGGCTTGTATCCAGAAAACAAGGACGCCCTCACACCCTGCAGCCCCCCCCCCCCCCATCTCATTATGGGAACGCTCGTTAATCTCTGTAGTCATGTGACCACAGACTACTTTAGCTCTCTGTGTCCATTCACGTCTTATTGTCTTTACAGATTTCACAATGTTACTTTTGATATTTGATTAATAAACAACAACAAATAAAGAATCAACTCAACACACATGAATCTTGTGTTCATATATAATTTATGAATAATGATTATGAGTTCCACTACAGGCTTCACACGTCTGGTTTCTATGTTAAAGTTAAAACCACTTTAACAAACCTTGTGTTTCTGTGACTCCGCCCTCAGAACAGGTTCCGTCTACTTCTGATCCCAGATTCATGAGGTCACTGTGAACTTTGACCTTTGACCCCTGGAATCTAATCAGACAAAACCAGATTTGTGACTCCAGGATCATGATGCTTCCTCCCTGCAGGTGACCTGGTGTCTCGAGCGATGCACCACATGCAGCGTCTGCGCAGCTCCAGCTCCTGCACGAGCCCCCCCCGCCCGGCCAATCAGCCGTCAGTGTCCTGGGCCCCCGACGCCCTCAGGACGCTCTACTACTTCCTGTCCGGCCCTCAGATGGAATCACTGGAGCGTCCCGACCTGGAGCCTCCCAGCACCACGCTGACCAGAGAGAGGTGTGTGTCTGTGTGTGTCTGTTTCTGTGTGTCTGTTTCTGTGTGTCTGTGTGTGTCTGTGTGTGTCTGTTTCTGTGTGTCTGTGTGTGTCTGTGTGTGTCTGTGTGTGTCTGTGTTTTAACATTTTCCGTTCCATTCCTTTTATTTTAAGTTAAAGTGAAAATGGTAAAACAGGTTGAGATGATGAAATGACAATAAAAAATGTAAAATAAATAGAATTACGTCAACAAATAATATAAATGTATATCAAAGGAAATCAATTATTTTACCTGCACAACCATTTTCCATTTTACTCTTTAGACAATAGTTCTTCAAAACACAGATCTTTTTTAATTGAGTCATAAAGTGAAGACGAGTAAACAGACTAATGAAATGTCCCCCTGTCCTCCGGGCTCAGGCCCTTCCTGCTCCGGCCTCCTCTCATGGAGTGGATCCGATTGGCCGCCGTGCACGCTGAGCACCGCCGCAGCCTATTGGTGGACAGCGATGATGTCAGACAGACGGCCCGGCAGCTGCTTCCAGGACTGGACTGTGAGCCCAGACAGCTGAGGTGAGCGGCCGCAGGATGGGACTGAGTGTGTGTGTGTGGGGATAAGCAGGAGACTCATTGTGTGTGTCTGTGTGTGTCTTTGTGTGTGTGCAGGTCAGAGTGCTGCTTCCAGTCGTTCAAGGGCCTGGACGCTGAAGCTGCTTCTCTGAAGTTCCATCTGGACCTGGGCTTCAGGATGCTCTCCTGTGGTCGAGCGGATCTGGTCCATCAGGCCGCTCGGCTCCTGGGAGCGGAGCGCGTCAACACCATGGACGACCAGGTGAGGGCGCTCTTCTTCTTTCAACGTTATCGAGTGATGGCGCTGCAGACGTAATAATCCTGTTGTCTTTAGGAATAGAAAACATAATTTGGACCAATCAGGAGTCGGTATCAGCTGTCAATCATGACGTCTCATGTTGTGATAACGATACACAGACGAGAACGACCTGAAATGACAGAAACCATCTTTCACAAACATTTATTTAACCTCTTAGATTTAGTTTTTGATTTGTCCATGTCCCATCTGATAACATGGAGTAGGGGGGGGGGGGATTATGAGCCACACTGCAGCCGACAGCCAATGGAGACGCTTCATTTCACTTTGTCATGGATCGTTATTTACAATCTGATGTCCAGACAGAACTTTAACTAAATAAATAAAGACACATATTCGCAGTTTATTTGTGTACCAACTCTGTGTGCGTGTGTGTGTCTGTGTGTGTTTGATGTGTGTGTCTGCAGGGAATGACTCCTCTGATGTACGCCTCGGCAGCAGGAGATGAAGCTCTGGTGCAGATGCTCATCGAGGGCGGAGCCAATCTGGATCTGCAGGTAGAAACAAACCTGCTGAACTGTACGAGCCGGCTGGTTAGTGTGTCTGTGACTGAAGTGTGTCTGTGTGTGTGTCTGTGTCGCTCAGGTCCCAGGCTGCTCCGGCAGACATCCATCTGTTCACCCCGGCAGCCGCCACTGGGTGGCGCTGACGTTCGCGGTGCTGCACAGTCACTTGTCTGTGGCTCAGGTGAGTTGTGATTCTCAGTTCACTGTGATGGAGGCCAAAATAAATCAACATCTAAAGAAAGCTTAATATTAATATTAATAATGTTAATGATCATAAGAGCATCAGTCAATTTCCTCCATAAGTGTGTTTAATATGTGTTTATGTAATTCTTGGAAAATTGATCATATACAAACTCCTTCTTGTCCTCTTGTCCTCGTGTCTTCGTGTCCTCATGTCCTCATGTCCTTGTGTCCTTGTGTCCTTGTGTCCTCTTGTCCTCGTGTCCTCATGTCCTTGTGTCCTCGGGTCCTCGTGTCTTCGTGTCCTCGTGTCCTCATGTCCTTGTGTCCTTGTGTCCTTGTGTCCTCTTGTCCTCTTGTCCTCGTGTCCTCGTGTCCTCGTGTCCTCTTGTCCTTGTGTCCTTGTGTCCTTGTGTCCTTGTGTCCTCGTGTCCTCGTGTCCTCGTGTCCTCGTGTCCTCTTGTCCTCGTGTCCTTGTGTCCTCTTGTCCTCTTGTCCTCATGTCCTCTTGTCCTCGTGTCCTCTTGTCCTCTTGTCCTCTTGTCCTCGTGTCCTCATGTCCTCTTGTCCTCTGCAGCTGCTGCTGGAGGCCGGAGCAGACGTGGAGGGGGGGGTCCTGCTGGACGACCA
This sequence comes from Pleuronectes platessa, assembly GCF_947347685.1. Classification (NCBI taxonomy): domain Eukaryota; kingdom Metazoa; phylum Chordata; class Actinopteri; order Pleuronectiformes; family Pleuronectidae; genus Pleuronectes; species Pleuronectes platessa. Next base: position 32,207,271 of record NC_070626.1, read on the forward strand.
GGAGAGCTCAGCGGAGACACCGCTGCAGTTCGCTGCTGCTGCAGGTAACTTCCTGTTCACTCAGACTTTATAACACAACATGAACGTCCCTGACTCTCCAGCTTCAGAGGGTGAAGGTCACATGAGGTCACATGAGGTCACATGAGGTCACATGAGGTCACATGAGGTCACATGAGGTCACATGAGGTCACATGAGGTCACATGATTCAGCTGCTGGTCGATCACTTGGTTTGTTTGACACTTTGATCGGTTCTAAGATCATCAGCTGTGTGTTTCTAAAGTTGGCAGCGAGTAATAGAATCAGGTGTCGATGTGTTTGTGGTGTTTGGTGCATGTCGGGTGAATCTGAGACTTTTGTCCTCGTTTGTGTTTTTTTTGTTGAAATGTGAAACTTAAGATGAGAAGATGAAGTTGTGGACAGATATTTGTGAACTGATGAATTCCCATGATCCTTCAGGTCACTACGAGCTGGTGAGTCTGCTGCTCGCCACCGGAGCCGACCCGCTGCTCAGAGTGCATCATGGGAACTCCCTGACATCACCGCTGTATGAAGACATGAACTGTTTCAGTTACGCTGCCGCTCACGGACACAGGTGAGACTCCGCCTCCTCTCACAGCTCAGATGATGATGATGATGATGATGATGATGATGCTCAGCTTCCTCACCCGTCTCCTCCTCTACAGGAACGTTCTCAGGAGGCTGCTGCTGCAGCCGCAGCACAGGAAGGAGGATGTTCTCTCTCTGGAGGAGATCCTGGCTGAAGGAGTGGAAGAGGAGGAGGAGGAGGAGGAGGTGAAGACTCCTCTTCCTCCTCCCGACTCCTCCAGTCGTGTTCCCAGGCTGTGTAAAGCCAGGATGAAGGCTCTGCAGCAGGCGGCGTACTACAGCGCCGAGCACGGATACCTGGACGTGACCATGGAGCTCAGAGAGATGGGTGAGAGCGATGAGGTCACACTGAGGGGGGGGGGGGGGGGGGGGTATTGAGCAGACAGTCAAAACATGTTCCCTGACTGGGAATCGAACCTTCTAACCACTTGACCACCAGGGAGACGGACGTGTTCTGACCTCTCTCACCCCCCCCCCTGTGTCCAGGTGTCCCCTGGAGACTCCACATCTGGCTGGAGTCTCTCCACAGAGCTCGGCAGCTGTGCAGGGACGGAGTGACCGTCTCGCTGCTCACAGAGTTCCCGTCCATCAGGACAGACGACTACACCCCCGAGCTGCTGTCCACTGGGATACCACTGATGTTCAGCATGTTGGAAACCAGCAAGGTACCACAGCCGTCCCTCTGTCCGTCCACTCGTCCCTCTGAGCGTGCGTCCTGATAGGTTGTTAGGGGACAGGACACAGAACGTGTCTTCATGAGGAGCTGAAGCCTGAGTCTTCCATCAGGATAACGTCTTCCTGTGGTTCTTCTCTGCAGGACTATGTGATAACCAAGCGTCTGGCGTCAGTCTTCTCTCACTGCTACGGCTGCTGTCCCGTCCCTCCTGTCCCCCCCGTGGACGTCTCTCTGTCCACACAGCTCGGTAACAAGTCGCTGACGTCCACCTCTGGATTTTACTTTTCTTCTTCCAACTTAAACACTTACAGGATTTGGTGTCTCTGTCCTCAGATGTCCATTTCCTCAACAACCAGGAGATGTCTGACGTGACCTTCATGGTGGACGGACGTCCCTTCTTCGCTCACCGGGTGCTGCTGATGTCGGCCTCTGAACGGTCTGACCTCTGACCTTTGACCTCACACGTATTAAACTGTGTCTGTTGTCCTGTGATTAAGAGACAAAGAGTTTCTGCCTGTGAAAATATGAAAAATTATATTTTTAACTTTTCAAGGCTCAAAAGAGACAAAAGTTTAAACAATATTTAGGAATGAAAGAATAATCTATATATCTTACATATGATAAATTCCTTTTTAGCTTGATGTTAAAAATTCAAACAGAAAACATAAAGCTTAAAGCATTTAGATATTACTACTTAGATATTATACTTTGTATTTGTGTATTTAATATTGTACTTGAACAGGAATCACCTCAGTGGTGCAAAGAGCAGATTCAGTTCCTCCAGATGTTCATGTTGTTTAATTCACAATAAAATGAGTTAAAATAAAAACTGTCTCTTTAATGAACTCGTCTTTTGTCTGTTTCAGTTTTCGACGGCTGCTCAGCGACTCCCCTGACGACGTCATCCACATCAGTCACGTGACCTACAGCACGTTCCAGGTTCGGCTCAGATTCACTTCCCGAACTCAGATCCACTTCCCGAAGTCAGATTCACTTCCCGAACTCAGATTCACTTCCTGAACTCAGATTCACTTCCTGAACTCAGATCCACTTCCCGAAACTCAGATTCACTTCCCGAACTCAGATTCACTTCCTGAACTCAGATTCACTTCCTGAACTCAGATTCACTTCCTGAACTCAGATCCACTTCCCGAAGTCAGATTCACTTCCTGAACTCAGATTCACTTCCCGAACTCAGATTCACATCCAGAACTCAGATTCACTTCCTGAACTCAGATTTACTTCCTGAACTCAGATTCACTTCCTGAACTCAGATTCACTTCCTGAACTCAGATTCACTTCCTGAACTCAGATTTACTTCCTGAACTCAGATTCACTTCCTGAACTCAGATTCACTTCCTGGCGTCTGTGTGTTTCTCTGTGTTTCTCTGCAGATGCTGATGGAGGCTTTGTACTGTGGAGGAACCGAGGGAATGACTCTCTCTCAGTCTGAAGCTGTGAAGGTAACTTCACTCCTCACTCACCAGTTTCCTGCTCTAAACCCTGATGTTGAAAATCAACCTCCTGAAACCTGAAGTTTCTCTGAAGACAACTTTTACTAAATCGTATTTCTCAGCCTCTGAAGCAGAAGGACACATGGATAATATGTTTTAATAATTTGTCTCTGAGTTTCCACTTCATGAGTTAAAATACAAGCTGAACATATAAAGTGTGGAAACTTGGAAATTTGATTTATTAGACTTTCTCTTCCGACACTGATTTGGTGTTTTTTGTTTTTGTAGCTACTTCCTGTTGCCACCTTCTTCCAGCTCGGAGTTCTGCAGAGAAGCTGCGAGACGACTCTGTCTCGAACTCTGACGCTGGACAACGTGGTCCACGTCTACCAGATCGCCAAGGTACCAAAACACAGGTTGAGGTTGATGTGCGGCGAGGGGGCGGAGTCACGACTCTGCCTCTTGTTATTGTGAGACTGTTTTTATCAAATCTAATGTTTTATTCTGTGTTCAGTTTTTAATTTGTGTTTGTGTGTCTGCAGCACCACGGAGCTGCTGAACTCTGCAGGTTCTGTGAAGGGTTCTTCCTGCAGCACATGGACCTGCTCCTGGACCGAGAGGACTTCCACCGCCTGCTGCTAGGGGGCGTCGGTCAGCAGCTGCTCTGCCCCGGGACCATCGATCAGGACGGGGACGTGTCGCTCCTGAACGACCTGAAGGTGGCGCTGATCCACAGACTTTACACCCTTCACCGTGTGTGTGGAGAGTAGAAGCTGGACTGAGCTCACACTCGTGTCTGTGCGTGTGCGTGTGTGTGTGTGTGTGTGTGTGTGTGTGTGTGTGTGTGTTTGTGTGGAAAGTAGCCATACTGTAAAGTGCAGATGAATTGAAGACTGAAAAACTGTTGTTTTTGTTTTATATAAGGTTACGTTTAAGGATTTAGTGACATCTTGTGGTTAAATTGCAGACTGCAGACCCCCCCCCCCCCCCCTCAGAGGGTGACGGAGGAACTACGTTGTCCTTCAGCTACAGAAAAAACGTAAAAAGTTTAACTTTAAAGAAACAAGAACAAAGATTATTTCAGTTGAAACTCAAAGTCGTGATCCTAATTAATGACATAAATAAATTTGATCATAAATCTTCGAGTCAATTTAGCAAACTGTCCAGATTTTCCACCACAAAATGTCCTTGTATTTTATATTTCTTTGTTTGGATTATTAGATTATTTTTAGATTCTAGAAGTTTAACTTGTGTCAGAACCAGTTGAGATAAACGTGTAGAAAACGTCGCCTCAGCCACTTGATATATAAGAAACATATTTAAACATGAATTCTGCCAAAGCTTGAGACGATGTTCGCTGACGAGCGTCAGAACTTTAAATACGTGATTCAACAAACTAATTTAAATGTAACTCTTTAAACATTAGTGTCAGTAAAAGTTGCTAAGCTACAAGACTTTAGGTTCTGAACTGAAAACAGTTTAAATGAATCTGACGCTGCGTTAAAAAAAGAACAAAGAAGTGTCAGACGAATAAGTTATAATACAAGATTTAGGTTTGAGAATTGTGTCATAATTTAAAAGGAAAAAAGTTAAATCATTTTAATATTCGTAAAATACCAACTTTTGTAAAATCACGAATATTACAACTTTATTTTCATAAAATAACTATTCTTGTGATATTATAACTTTGTTTGTGTAAAGTTATGACTTTATAGGAAAACTATAAGAGGCCCTGATACGTAGAAAAGGTGAATCGACGTGTCCATGTTATTCTGTTTGTACGATGTGTCTCAGACGCGGCTGCAGGTTCGTGGACCTGCTGGAGTCTGAAGGGATCGTCACATGACCCTCTCCCTCTGTGATAAATGTACATGATGTAAATACTGTGAATAAACTCGTTAATAATCCAAACTGCTGGAAAACGGCTGCAAAGTCAACAGTTTTATTTCCTTTAGCACTGAAGTTGTTCACAGTCACATCACGAGGGAATACATAGCCGGTGGTTTCCTGCTCGGTGGAGGCGCTCCGTGCTCCGAGTCCGTTCTGTGTGCTCTGGATTCCCGTAGTAGAAAAAGAGGAAAGCGAACAATGGAAGGTATTGCTTTAATTTCTCTCTCTGATAACCCCCCCGATCGGTCCCTCTCTGAGAGAATGAGTGAGGAGGACGCTGTGAGCTCACAGTAATCCAGAAGAAGAAGAAGAAGAGGGCGAGAGGACGGCGAAGGGAATCAAACCAAAATCCCCCAAAATCAAAAGACAAACAAATGCACATAAATAACATAAATACATAAATAAGTGTGAAGAACAGGAGAAGAATTCCAACGACGACATGCAAAGAAAAGACGAATGCTGAACATGCAAACAACCGTACGAGGTCAAAGCTAAGAGAAGGAATCCTCTTGGTTTTTTAAAAATAAGCTCGTCAGTAAACTCGGCTTATTTACAGAAAGAGTGTTTGGTGAGATCGGAGTCATCATACTCACGAGGGAGGGGGCGGAGCCGACACTGACCCACGAAGGGTTGTTCCTCTCAAAGAGGCTACGTCTACATTCTTAAATTACGCTAAATCATCTTCCAAAAGTATATTACAAGGTTTCTCTCGGAAAAAGGAACAAATGCTCACAAACATCTCGTGATCGAATAACTTAGACATGACAAAAATATCCTTAAATAATTTGACGTCAACAAACATTCTCTACATCTTTCATATAAATAACAGAATAAATTAAAAAACCAAGAAAAAAAAAAAGACAAAATACAATAAAGTACAAAAATATACAAAAGATATACACAGCAGTTCAACATTGTCTGAAACCTGCAGATAATTCAAACGACGGCAAAGTAAAAATAAAAAATAGACTCAAGAAGGAACTGAACGCTGATGTTTCACTTCTCAAAAGTGCCAAAGCAAAAGGAGACGTTTCCCCGGCGAGGCCCGGTCACGCCAGAACACGACATCGTGAGATACATCCGCAAAACCACGCTAACGCTAACCCTGTAGCTGTCTGAGCTACTTTCCCGTAGTCTGAAAGCTTTGTTGCTAACTAGGTAAATACATTAAAACCAGATTTTATTCATTAACTCTTAATCTTTGAGTAATTTTCTCTTTCAATCGAATCGTTAAAGATGTAGAGTTGGAAAGTTTATGAACTGAGATGCATCACGAACTTTGTACTCGAGACACGGAGGTGAAACTAAACGGCGAGATAAGTCTAGTGCTAGCGCGTTATTGGTCAGTTACTTAAATTTACTCACATTTGAGCTAATTTCCTGTACACTTTGTGTCACAGGGGGCGTGACCGAGCCTGTGTAGGACTAAAAAAACAAAGTATGGCAACACAACTGGAAAACATGTCACAACTACACATTTTGTACATCAAACATTATTAAGTCTGTACAACAGAATAGATCATTCATTTACGTAGCGCCACTTCTCTGCTCATTTTCACGCGTTCACCGCATGAACCCCTTTTTTACAGGAACGTAAAAAAATCCGTCGTTCACACGGAAACTTTCAAAAGAAGAATTACAATCCAGCCAGCGTCCACTCGTCCACTCGTCCACTCGTCCACTCGTCCACCGCTTCCTGTTCGTCTTGTGCAAGTGTTTACATCCGGCAGAGAAGTGGTGTGTGTTTGTGTGGAGGAGCACGTACAGGAAGTGTGTTGTTATGTACATGTGGGAGGAGGAGAAAAGAGGGGGGGGGGGGGGGGGGGGGGGGGATTTGTTCGTAGATTTGACAAACATCACTGTCTTAAGGCTTTTTTTCTCTTTCCACGACTCTTCTGAGATGTGTCTGTTTGGTCTGCAGGGGGCGATGTGGAGTCTACTGCCGGGGCCGGACTCAAAGAGGGAGGGGGGGGGTGGGGGAGGGGGGAGGAGCGGGGGGTCTTCTCTCTTCAGGGTCGGACTCTCTTGGCGGCGGCGGCGGCGGCCGGTCTCGCCGAGGTTAATAGCTATTATGGATGATCCCTGGTGGCAGAGACAAGTCAATGTGAGGAGGACACACACCCACCGACCCCCCCCCCCCCCCGAGGACACGAGAGAGGGGACGGACGAGAGGGACGACACAGCTACATCTGCTACTTATTGTAAAATACTGATTTTAACTGAGAGAGACATTCCTGTTATACGGTAGAAAATTTATAGGCAAAAAGTAGATCTGTTTTTTGTTTTGTTTTCAGTCTAGCTAAAGGGGCGGAGCTAGCAGCGCTCCTGTTTAACAACCCGACGGCCGCTCGTCCTCTACATGCAGCTAGCGCTCCTTAAGGTTGCTCCTGTGTCCTGTTGCCGGCGGCCGCCTTTGTTTTGTCTTTGCCGGGGGGGCATTTAGAGTCACTGGGCGGGGGCTGGTTGGGCTTGCTGCCGGGGGCATGCTTGGCGGGGGAGCTAGGCGTGGCGGGGGAGCCGGGGGGGTGCGACGCTTGGATGTTCTTCTCGTCTGAAAAAAGCTGTTTAATTACGTCAAAGAAGTTACTCAACGGGCTGCCTACACAGATGGGAAGAGAAGAGAAGGAAGAAGAAAAGAGAGAGAGAGAGAGAGAACAAACAACAGATGAGCAATGGGGTTAACATGAGGAGAGGAGGAGGTGGTGATGGAGGGATGAGGAGGAGGAGGAGGAGTGTCTCTGTTTCTCCTGCTGGACGGAGGAGCTGCAGGAGCTCTGGAAGACTGAGATTAACTGAGCAACAGCGCCCTCTGCTGCCACGTGTGGTAATTAGCTTTAGCTCCTGTCTCTTAAAAAAAGAACTTTGAGCAGAAATATTAGATTTCAAGCAAATAAGTTCCTCAATTAAAATAAATCATTCTAGATTTTAAAGCTATTAAATGTATTTGTATAGCACCAAATCCTAATAAACAAAATCTCAAGGCACTTTACCAGAGTGACAATATCAATGATCTGATGAAGGAGGTTATTCAATCAGATGTGACGCCACCAACAGGCGACCAAGAAGCTGCCTGATGTAAATAACATTAATAGAAAGAGACGAGTGGACGTAAAGTCATAATTAATCAGCTTGATAACAAACGAGTGTTCCTGTGGATTATTGATCTGATTATTGTTAACGTCTTCCAGAGCGTCCGTTAGCTCTCCGTCACGTCAACATCCATCATGACAACATCTGTTCAGACTCTTTGAAACGTGGACCAAGCCAAACGTGCAACAGTACAACAGCACAGTGCACGTGAACACACAGTCACAGTGCACGTGAACACACAGCACAGTGCACGTGAACACACAGTCACAGTGCACGTGAACACACAGTCACAGGTTAGTGTCCCGTCGGCACTGAAACGTCCCCGTTAACGTGGAGACTCGTTAGAGACACTTACCATCATACTTCTTCCACAACAGTCTGTGTGTGTGTGTGTGTGTGTGTGTGAGTCAGAGAGTGTGAGTATGTGTGTGTGTGAATGTGTGTATATGTGAGTCAGAGAGAGTGTGTGTCTGAGTGAGAGTGTGTGTGTGTGTGTGTGTGTGTGTGTATGTGTATGTGTGAGTCAGAGAGAATGTGTGGGAGTGTGTGTGTTATTGAGCTGTAACCCAGTGTGAAGCCTTGTCATGCAGATTGTTACTGAGTCACTCAAACATTCACACGATCAAACATGAGTCATCTTATCAAGTCACTTGATCTGAAAGTGAAACCAAAGAGCCTGGAGCGCCCCCTGGTGGCTGGCTGCAGTACAGGTCGTTCACCCCAGCTCCTCCATGTTAGCGGATGGGACACGTGTTTCTGATGAGTTTGATTTTAATTTGTCATCTGATGAAACGTCTTGATTGACAGCTGAGACTGATCATCTTTGAGAAAAAATTATATTATTCAGAATCCTCTTCGTTTGGTTCATGTCCCATCTGCTGACAAGGAGGAGGTGGGGGTTAGGATCTATATCCGGCCACAAATCAAACACTATTTAATAACAATAAAAACAGTGTATTTTAGTGATAATTGTTGACTTGTTAAGTTGAACATATGTTTTCAGCTCTCACACGCGTGTTAGTGCAGACGGGGGGGGGGGGGGGGGGGGGTGATCGGCTCCAGGATGTTGTCAGTGTGTGTGTTAAAAGCCAGAGTTATTGTGTATTTTTGCTGGCAGCTCTCCGGCCGCTCCGGGTCGTCTTACCACGCTTGGAGGTTTTACTGGACAAAGACGCTGGGCGCTGAGAGACATCTGAGAGCAGAGGACAGTGTCAGAGACACAGAGGCCCAGCGCCTGGTCTACAGCTGACGTCCAACTCACACACTGAGCGTCTCCTCGGCTCCAGATCAACGGACCACACGTGAAGGTTCAGCTCATCACTCAGTTTCTGTTTTTATGATTTAATTGTAGCTGAGAGATTTGATTCTGTTCACGTCACAGAGACAAACAGCTGACAGGAAATGAACGTGAGACATTGTCCCAATTAACAGACGTCCACCGACAATTGAATACTGAAAAAGATTGTTTGAAAGTGAAGAGACATCACTCTGACTCTTCTCCAGAGAATCAGCTGATCACGTTAGATCAGATCTATATCTTTTAAATCTCAGGATCCAGAATCTGGAACAATCAGCTCATTTCACTGTGTCACAGGAATGTATATCAATCTTTAATCAATAATCCAGCTCATTTTATATTATTAATCTGTTGTGACAGTCACCAAGTCTGAAACTGATCAGCTGCTTATTCCTCAATAATTCTGTTCAAATGGAGAAAGACTGAGAAACTGGCTGAACGTTCACGTATCAGTAAAATCCATCTGCCACTGTCTCACACACACACGCACACACACACATGCACACACACGCACACAAACGCACACGCACAAACACACACACACGCACACGCACGCGCACGCACACACACACACACACACACACACATATGACTATCGAACTGTTCGCTGTCTTTTCTCAAACATTAAAATTCTCTGGTTTTTAGACCAAAAGCAACAAGATGAGAAAACAAACACATGTTCATTGTCTCATCACTGTGACACACACATAGACAGACACACATAGACAGACACACACATAGATAGACAGACAGAAAGACACACAGCGAGACACACACACACAGACAGACAGACTCACACACGGACAGAGCATGCTCAGTTTAGTGCATCAGGTCCACGAGCTGCAAACACACAACTGAGTGTGAACGGAACCTTCAACACACACACACACACACACACACACACACACACACACACACACACACACACACACACAAAAACAGAGAGTGTGGAGTCGGTGTGTTTGTGAGGTTCTAGGATTGCTTTTCATTCAGCATGCGAGTCGTTCACTGCCTCCAGGTGGCGATAGAGAGTAAAGCTGAAGATGGCAGGAAGCAGGGTGACATGGAGAGGAAGAGGAGGAGAGAGAGAGAGAGAGACAGACAGAGAGGAAGAGGAGGAGAGAGAGAGAGACAGAGAGAGACAAGGAGAGAGAGAGACAGAGGGACAGACAGAGAGGAAGAGGAGGAGAGAGAGAGACAGAGCAACAGACAGAGAGGAAGAGGAGGAGAGAGAGAAACAAAGCGACAGACAGAGAGGAGGAGAGAGAGAGACAAAGCCACAGACAGAGAGGTAGAGGAGTAGAGAGAGAGACAGAGCGACAGACAGAGAGGTAGAGGAGTAGAGAGAGAGACAGAGCAGCAGACAGAGAGGAGGAAGAGAGAGAGCGAAAGACAGAGAGGAAGAGGAGGAGAGAGAGAGACAGAGCGACAGACATAGAAGAGGAGAGAGAGAGACAGAGCCACACACAGAGAGGTAGAGGAGGAGAGAGAGAGACAGAGCAGCAGACAGAGAGGAAGAGAGAGAGAGACAGAGCAACAGACAGAGAGGTAGAGGAGGAGAGAGAGAGACAGAGCAGCAGACAGAGAGGAAGAGAGAGAGAGACAGAGCAACAGACAGAGAGGTAGAGGAGTAGAGACAGAGCGACAGACAGAGAGGTAGAGGAGGAGAGATAGAGACAGAGCGACAGAAAGAGAGGTAGAGGAGAAGAGAGAGAGACAGAGCGACAGACAGAGAGGTAGAGGAGTAGAGAGAGAGACAGAGCGACAGACAGAGAGGTAGAGGAGTAGAGAGAGAGACAGAGCGACAGACAGAGAGGTAGAGGAGTAGAGAGAGAGACAGAGCGACAGTCAGAGAGGTAGAGGAGTAGAGAGAGAGACAGAGCGACAGACAGAGCGGTAGAGGTGAAGAGAGAGAGAAAGAGCGACAGACAGAGAGGTAGAGGAGGAGAGAGAGAGACAGAGCGACAGAAAGAGAGGTAGAGGAGAAGAGAGAGAGACAGAGCGACAGACAGAGCGGTAGAGGTGAAGAGAGAGAGACAGAGCGACAGACAGAGAGGTAGAGGAGTAGAGAGAGAGACAGAGCGACAGACAGAGAGGTAGAGCAGTAGAGAGAGAGAGACAGAGCGACAGACAGAGCGGTAGAGGTGAAGAGAGAGAGACAGAGTGACAGACAGAGAGGTAGAGGAGAAGAGAGAGAGACAGAGCGACAGACAGAGCGGTAGAGGTGAAGAGAGAGAGACAGAGCGACAGACAGAGAGGTAGAGCAGTAGAGAGAGAGAGACAGAGCGACAGACAGAGAGGTAGAGGAGTAGAGACAGAGCGACAGACAGAGAGGTAGAGGAGTAGAGAGAGAGAGACAGAGCGACAGACAGAGAGGTAGAGGAGTAGAGACAGAGCGACAGACAGAGCGGTAGAGGAGTAGAGAGAGAGAGACAGAGCGACAGACAGAGAGGTAGAGGAGTAGAGACAGAGCGACAGACAGAGAGGTAGAGCAGTAGAGAGAGAGAGACAGAGCGACAGACAGAGAGGTAGAGGAGTAGAGACAGAGCGACAGACAGAGCGGTAGAGGAGTAGAGAGAGAGAGACAGAGCGACAGACAGAGAGGTAGAGGAGTAGAGACAGAGCGACAGACAGAGAGGTAGAGCAGTAGAAAGAGAGAGACAGAGCGACAGACAGAGAGGTAGAGGAGTAGAGACAGAGCGACAGACAGAGCGGTAGAGGAGTAGAGAGAGAGAGACAGAGCGACATGTGGTGGTGGATCCCGTCTGTTAATATTTTCTCAAATCTCTTCCCATTAAAAGTTTTAAAATAACTCGTTGGTGAGACGTCGTCAGTGTTTCCTGTTGTGACGTCTTCATATCGACTGAAACATGAATCATGATGAAGCTGCTGACGTGTGATGAGTTAAACGATTGTTTCTGTTTGTCTGAATATTAATGTATATTTACATTATTTATTAAAAAGTTATCAACTTTAAATGTGGTTAAAACTGTTTCTATGACTACTGCTGATCGTTCAATTTAAATCTGATGTTTTAATTCAAATTCAACCTCAAATATACATTTTGTTAAATTATCAAAAGTCATAAATGCATTAAACAATAACTAATAAAATCAACTTTACATTGAAACTTTCTAATGAGCTCTTTAAACAATTTATTTTCACATTTACGCCTTTTAAATGTATTTTTCTTAAAAATATTAATGTATATGTATGTTTATGAACCTAAAAGGGCTGAACACAGATTCATATACACACCTTGCATCATATTTTATTGATCATCATTTTGTTTAAATATTTTTTATTTAATTTAATTATTTTAAATATTTCCCCCCCGTGTATTGGTGATCCACACTGTGTCCAGGTGTGTGTGTAGTTACTGTGCCTCACCACCAGGGGGAAGCATTATCAAGTAAACAACCACACAGCAGACGACTGGTTCTTTTCTTAATGTTTTAAAGCTGCAGCTTCTCAGAATCATCAGAATCTGTGATTGATTCAGACTCGTGGTGTCTGACAGGATGTGACGTTTCAACACTAACGCACAAACACACAAATGCAACAGCTCCTCCACACACAGCTGTTGTGTACAGTTGTGTAAACATCCCTCAGCACTGTCGGCCTGTGTGTTTTCTGCTGAGTCAGCGTCGGGCGTTCTGCCCACGATAAACCACATTCTGATTTGCAGAAGTGATCGTCCCTACAGCTGAGTGTGTGTGTGTGTATGTGTGTGTGTGTGTGTGCGTGTGTGTTTGTGTTTGTGCACGCCATGGTATGTGGCAGGGCCATGCACGTGGAGATGCATTGGCTAAAAGCAGAGCCGAGCGGAGCTGAGCAGGTCCGAGCCGTGGGGGGGGGCCGTGAGGCAGTGCAGGGATGCCGGGGGGAGGAGGGAGGCTGTGAGGGCGTGGAGGGTCGGGGATGTGGGCGTGGCCGAGGGAGGGGTGGGGGGGTGGGGGGTTTCACTCACCGGATATCTGCGGCTGGACGCCCGGCTGGTCGCTGGAGCTGAGCAGCTGAGCCTGGATGGTCTCAACCACACGTTTAAAACGTCGACTGGGACCTGGACAGGAAACAACACAGCTTCAAAGTAAAACACAGGAACAAGTAAAAGTACTGCTCATAAAAGAATACTCGAAACACAGTAACAATACTCTGTCAGAAGTATAAGTACAGCCTTGCAAAGAATACTCGAGTAACTAACATCAGCAAAATGTAGATCAAGTGAGGAAGAAGGATTTCCTGTGAGAATCAATTTGAATATAAAGATATAAACAGTTTTTAAATCAATTCTCAAAACACTTTAATCAACTGACTTGATTCTTCTTCTTTGTTTGGTTTATTGGCGAGTTGCAGTCAATCATTCAATCAATCAACCAATCAATCAATCAATCAATCAACCAATCAATCAATCGATCAATCAACCAATCAACCAATCAACCAATCAATCAATCAACCAATCAATCAACCCAATTGTCGATCTGCTGCTCTACTGCTTGATGTATTTTCTTGTTTCCTTTGTGTCGACTTTAAGATGATGAATTATTGTCTGTAGAGTTTCTATTAGTTGTAGAAACCACCATCGACTGTGTTGGTGAACCAGAGGTTCTGCAAGACCAGGTCAGATTGTGGATTAGATCCTATTGTATTATATTATATTGTATTTGATGTTATACATTATTATTTGTGATGCCTGATGATGCAATGTTTCTTCTTATTTGTCCTGATTGTGAAACACATTATATTTTATTTACAACAATGTGAAAGAGGAGATAGATGGAAGGAAGATAGATTCAGTAAATTTAAAAAACAGAAAGACTAAATGACGACACGCCCACTTCAGACGCCGTCTACAAACCAATCAGAGTCAAGTATCAGTAGACTCCGCCCACGTAGGTGATGACTACGTCAGACTAAATTCTTTAGTTCAACGTGAAACCAGAACTAACAGATCAGATGAAACATGGAACCAGAAGCTGGGTTCAGAGGTGTGCCGGTCGGGGGGGCGGTTCGAACCTGAGAGCAGAGTGAAGGTGACGGAGTAGATTCCGATCTCCTTGGTGGCGCCGGAGTTCTCGGTGTAGGTGATGTCCACCTGGAACTTCACAGGCTTCTGGAAAACTGTGGGCCCGGCGGTGGACTTGTACTCTGCCCGAAAACTGGTCTGAGAGATGACGCTGTGGCTGAGACTCGGGATCTGAGGGAGACAAACAGATCCTGAATCAGTGAAGAGACGAGAACACGTGAAGTCACCACGGAGGGAAACACGGGGGAGGAGCTCACGGAGAGGAAGGCGTGGACGATGTCGGCCTTTATGGAGTTGAGAGGTTTGTCTCTGATGACGATGAAGATCTGCTCCTCTTTCTCCAGGTTGATGAAGTTACCAAACCACGACTTCTTCGCCAGTCTGCAAGGAGGAAGAGGAGAGATGATGAAGAACGAGTCAGAAGGAGCTGCTCCTGGCGTCCGGCAGCAGAACCGAGGGCGACGGGTTCTAATATTACAACTTTACTTTTTTAGTAAAAGTTTGAATATTACAAATACTAGTAGCTACAGTCATTCATACTGTCTGATACTGTATATGTAATTGTTATTATTATTGTGTGGCAACATAAAGAATGGAAATCATCAAATCCATGTTTCTATAAACAGACGTGTCACTCACTCTGGAGACGAGTCGGGGGTCAGACTGGACATGTCCTCCTGGGTGGGCACTGAGCAGAGGTCAAAGGTCACACAGTTACACACTCTGAAGATGGTGGACGTCAACAGTTTGTTACAGATTCAAAATAAACTTCATCCGTCGGCTCGGTCCACCTCCTGTGATGTCACAGGAAGTGATGTCACAGGAAGTGGACCTGAGGATGACTCTCAGGCGAAGCCGAGACGACAACAGAGATGATACATACTGTGTGTGTGTCACTGTGTGTGTGTTAATGTGTGTGTTACTGTGTGTGTTATAGTGTGTGTGTGTCACTGTGTGTGTTACTGTGATACCCCCCCACCCCCCCACTACCTTGCATTTTCCTGCGGTGGAAGCGCGGCGAGCCCAGGAAACTGTTCTTGATGGAGTTGAGGCGCGTCCTCCACGGCATGCCGCCGATGGAGGGGCTGGGCGGGGGGGTGGGGCTGGGCGTGCCGGCCGGGCTGTCCTTGGGCGTGTGCACCGGGGTGCCTCTGGGGGTGGGGAGAGGGCTGCCTCTCGGGGAGGGGTGAGGGGTCACCTGCGTGATGGGGACAGATTTGCCGTTGTGGTCAGGGTGGAGGTGGTGGCGGCGGAGGGGAGACATGGGAGGCACGGGGGAGAGGGAGAGGGGGATGGAGAGTTTCGGGGGCACGGTCAGGGGGGGGGTGGCGTCTCACCCGGGGGCTGTTGGTGATGCAGGGCGCCAGCGGCTGGCAGGGCGTGGAGGGCTCAGATTTGGGGGTGGGGGGGGTCTGGGCGGAGTGGGGGAGCGGGTTGGACCTGGTGGTCTGCAGGGGCTTCTCAGACACTTTGGGTTTGGCCGGGAGCGTCTGGGTGCGGGGGTGCATGAGGGGGGAGCCCATCTTCGGGTGGTAGGAGTTGGGCGTGCGAGGCCCCACCCCGTTGAGGCGGACCTCAAGGGAGTGGGTGGGGCTACAGTTGGGGGACTGACACAGGTCCGGGGACTGGGGCGGGATGAAAAACCGACGATTGGGCTGCGATTGGTCATGCACCCGTTTGACATGACAGCAGCGTCAGCCAATGAGAAAGCCAGAGGAACAGCACAGCCCATAAAGAGTCATTCCCATAAAAAAAAAAAACAGAGCAGGAAAAACAAAAGAGGAGCGATTGGATGAGTTGAGAGGTGGAGCAGGCAGGAAGTGGTGAGAGTGCAAGAAAGAAAGAAAAACAGAACATGCCATTAGCACAGTGAGCGGCCAATCAGGAGGCAGCAGTGGAGCAACAGCAGGGATGCACCGCGTCGCGTCGGAGACGGAGACTGATTATTAAACTTACGCAACATTAACAATAGAAAACAAGAAGTTTAATTATTTACACTTTAACTCAGTTTGTTCATAAAGGTATAAAACTAATAGGAATCATTTTTCTGTGTTGACTTTAAATCAAATTGAAAATATAAATAAAATATGTTTTCTATTGTTAACAGATACCGATACTGATATTATGGTCTAAAAGATCTCTCTCTCTCACTCACTCTCTCCCTCTCTGTCTCTCTCTCTCTCTCTCTCTATATATATATATA
The DNA here is from genome assembly GCF_947347685.1 of Pleuronectes platessa. NCBI lineage: Eukaryota > Metazoa > Chordata > Actinopteri > Pleuronectiformes > Pleuronectidae > Pleuronectes > Pleuronectes platessa. The sequence continues at coordinate 32,223,514 of NC_070626.1, forward strand.
TATTCTTTTTTTTTAAAAGAACTATAAATAACACAAAAACCCAAACATATAAATCTTAAAATAGTAAAAATATCTTTCTTCATATTTGTATCATTCAATGGATAAATTGATCAGATTCTGATTATTACAAATTTAAGTAAGATATATAAAATACATTTTAATTATGTATGAGTTCAAACTAGTTTACTTTACAACGATCAGAACATACACACGCACGCACGCACGCACGCACGCACGCACGCACGCACGCACGCACGCACGCACGCACGCACGCACGCACGCACGCACGCACGCACGCACGCACGCACGCACGCACGCACGCACGCACGCACGCACGCACGCACGCACGCACGCACGCACGCACGCACACACACACACACACACACACACACACACACACACACACACACACACACACACACACACACACACACACACACACACACACACACACACACACACACTGTGCGACACGTCGGTGCATCCCTTATTCACCAGCGAGTGAACCAGCTACAAAGCTAATAATATTAGCTTCACCCTTCACCTGGGAAGGAGGCGAGAGAGCATGCACGGTGCTGGTGCACGGTGCTGGTGCACGATGCTGGTGCACGGTGCTGGTGCACGATGCTGTGGAATGAATGAGCAGTGGAGTAGCGACCTCTTTCATGTGACGTCAGTGATCAGGAAAAGTTTGAGTTTCACAAACTTGTCGAACACGTTCTTGTTTTTAATCAGATCACGATACGATAAGAACAACTCAAACAAGACTCGTCTTTAATAACACGTCTAAACTATTTATGGAAACAATATTGTTTTGTGTTATTGTATAAAAACACTGATCCACGTCTACACTGTGTTTTTTCATGTTGTAAATATCGTTGTGTTGTTGATGTGCTGTTCTTCTTCTCATGTGGAGCTCGCTGAGGTTTCTCCTGTTAAACGTTTCTCTAAACTTTGTTTTGTGAACTAAACAGCTGGAATTTCTTTGACCCATTTTCACGAAGGTGCATCGGCAGCTTTATCGTTCGTGGTTTGTGCGACACAAACACTTCACAAACACAAACCTCACGAGCATGAAAGAAGATTTCCAGTTTGTGTAGTTTGATGAATCTGATTTTGGGAATGTTCTTGCATGAAGCCTGAAGACTTTTCATCAACAGTTCATCATGACACAGGATTTAAACTCAGACAGGCAGAGATTCACTGAGAGTAAAACCAGGGAGAGAAACTTTGTGCAGCCGGAGGAGCTCAGAGTTCAGATGCAGCTTGATTTGCACCATCGACCTTCTGCCTCTGCAGCAGCGGTGATGGATCACTTCCTCCTCTAACCTGCCGCGGCACAGGAACCTGCTCTGTGTGACATTAAATCACCGGATCTCATCTCCGGTTCGGAGTTTGGCCTCCGACGGATCCGGTCTCACTTCATCTTAAGCCGTGTGACCTCGATGCCGACGCTTCACCTCCTGATTCTCTCGTGAACATTCACATCGTCATGAAGGAAATAATCACGCTTTATTTCATTATACAGGCATTAAAGAGAAATCCACTGGATCGTTATTCAAATCCTGTTGGTTACAGAACAACACTTATGTAATAAATCTATTCTCTAACTCTGTGTTTTTAATTTAAAGTTCTGAGAGACGGACAAACTCACGGTTTCGTCCTTTAATGAGATTCGTGGACAGTAAATGTAAATTGATCTTTTCATGAGCTGATGTGTCACCAACTCTGTGCGTCACACGGCTGCTGATGAAGAGTGTGTATGAGCTGCTGATGAAGCTGAGGTGAAGGATTTCTGATGTGAGCGTGGAAACATACCAGCCAGTGAGGTGCATTGTGGGAAACCCATCAGTGCATGGATGGGACGGACACTTACCCGGGGACTGCTGAGAGGACTGGTGGACAGACCAGAGGACGCTCCGCTGATCGACCGCGATCTACACACACACAAACACACACAGATCAATATCCATGGGCTGAACAGTGATTTATAAACACACACACTCGGATCTGCACGACAACACGTGGACTCACGACATGTACACACACATAAAAACCTGGTTGATCTGAACTGAAAAGTGAGAACATCTTGTGTTTTTGCAGATTTCACACTTTTCACTCCATCTTCTTCCTGCTGCTTTTACAAAACTTGTGTTTGTCACTCGACGGCTGAAACATCCTCATGTGAAAAACACACTTGTATGCAAAGATTGTGTTAAATTGTGTTAAATTGTGTTAAATTCTTTAGCACAGTTTCTCTTTTCTTCTCCTCATGAGCTTTTCCATTTTTCATTTACGTGTCATTAACTTTCATATCTCGCTCCTCTTTGTCTGTTTCGAAATGTCGCCTCTTTCTGCATCAATCCACACGCACACACACACACACACACACACACACACACACACACACACACACACACACACACACACACACACACACACACACACACACACACACACACACACACACACTCGCACACACACACGCCCCACACATACAGGCCTGCCGACGTCTTTGTAGACTTTAGGATTTAATTGCCCATAGACAATTTGGTTTTGTTGTAAGTGAAAAATGAAAACAGTAAATCATACTTAAACATGCTTGACGACACACACACACACACACACACACACACACACACACACACACACACACACACACACACACACACACACACACACACCATTATTGTCATGAGAACGTTCTCTTCTTTTCCATCTGTTCTCCTCCCAAATAAGATGAAATAAAATAAACTTTTCTGATCACTTTTTACAGCATCAGATATTATGTAAATATTCTCAGTATTTTTATTTGATTAATTTATTAATTTTTATTTTATTCTATTTTACTCTTTCACATAAAGTCTTGTCGACCTGATGGTGACGATCTGCTGAAGTGTATCTTCTCTTCTCGTGGTGATGATGTCATTCTGCTGAACTGATGATGAGGAAGAGGATCAAAGACGGCGTCGCAAACTTCAAAGACGACACACTCCGATTAACACAACTCGTTAACTGTGACACATCCTGTCCACGATCAGGAAGCTGGGGCCGGCTCGTCTTTGAAACCCCAAAATGAATTCTGTGCTCATCAGTGTGAATGTGTGTTGAAGAGGGAGCACCCCCCCCCCCCCCCCCCCCCAGATGACGAGGGAGATAAAGGCCGTTCAGTGGCAGAGGAAGGTTTGTTTTACATCTCCTCTTTGTCCTGCATCAGCAATTCATTTATGTTAATCAGCGTCCAAGACGAAGATCCAGACTGAGAAAGGTCGGTCGAAAAACAAGACTATGTACACACACACACACACACACACACAAACACACACACACACACACACACACACACACACACACACACACACACACACACACACACACACACACACACACACACACACACACACACACACACACACACAACACACACACACACACACACACACACACACACACTGAGGAGGGGAGATGGACAGAAAGCAGAAAAGTTGACTCCTCCCGCTTTCGTTTCTCTGAAGGAAACATCCTGGTGTTTTATGTCCAGACGATATTTTGTCTCTATTAACAAATATCTGCACATGAATGCAGATCAATTAAAAGCTGAGTCATGTGTTCCACCTCTTTCTCTCTCCACACAGACCAAAGCTGCTCAAGCGTGATTGGTCAAACCAGAGACGGAAACCAGAAGCTTCCAAGCTACAGGCTCAGTTTATTCACATGAAGAAGAATCTGTTGGTGGAGTTTTACTAACGGTCGTTTTGGTTTTGTTTAAACCAGAAGGGACCACTTAGAGGAGCAGGGGGTGGAGCCTGACTGAGAGCTAGAGGACACGCCCACCTACACCTGCCATCTGCACCCATTGGACGGTACTAGCTGTCAATCACACTGTGGTATACCCCCCCCCCCCCCTAAATGAACATCAGCTGTTTGAAGAAGACTTGAAACTAGAGACTGAGACAGAAACTCCTGAATGTTTACTGACGTTATAAAGTGAGAAGTAGAGTCACTTTCTATAGCAACTACCAGTGGAGTCGCCCCCTGCTGGTCGTTACACAGAAGACGAGTTTCAAACTTCAGTTTTTATCAACAGTCTTTGCAGACGATGGAGAAGATCGGGTTCTCCTCTCACAGTGAACACACAGATCCAGTCACTGTGTCTGAATGAAGCTGGTCAGACTGGTTGTCCCTCTCTGAAGACAAGTCAGTTGTCCCCACAGACCAGCTGTTTGCAGCCTGGACGTCTCATGGGTCACGTTCGTCTGACACTCATGATGTGAAGCATCAAAGGTCAACTCTAGGGATGCTAACATTACACCTAAGATCGGTAAGGACTCACACCTCCATCTCATTCCTACATGACAACATGAGCAGGGAGGTCCTCTGCCTCAAACCAAGCGCTCCTTTACACCACATGATAGAACAGAGAGAAGATAGAACACGATCTGCCACTGACACAGTTTGTGTTTTTAGTGTCACTGGTTTGTTGTTGTTACGTTTTGTGTCGTCTGAGGAAATAAATAAGTAAAAATGTCTCTAGAGTTTAATTATTAGACAGGACCTGATAACAATGACTGTAAATAACAATGGGCAACGTTAGAGTAATAAACCAAAACCTATGGATCGCCCCCTGGCTGCAGTTTAGCTCATAAACCTCCTCCATGTTAGCAGATGGGACATGGACCAAACAAAAAATCAAAGTAGATGCTAAGTAAATGTTTGTTAGTTCATGTTTCTGATCAGTTTGGTTTTAATTAGTTACTTGATGATATAAAAAGGGAAATGGAGACGTGTCTTTATTTAGAGTCTATACCTCAGAACATGTGCTTTCCTGGTGCATGCTGGGAGTTTTTCTCAGTGACTGTCTGAGTGGACACGTTTGAAGATGAAATTTAGAGTCTTCCTCCTTTTGTTCTTATACTTGTTTCATCTCGGTTAGAAGAGATGAAAATGTAAAGGACAGATTTCAGTTTGTTAAGAGTTAAATTCCACCAGAAAGAAAGAAAACATGCGACATTGAAAAGTGAAAGACGAATGAAGAGTCAGAGTTGGTGCAGAAAACCAATGTAAAGGATGGAAAGAAAGAGAAGGAGGAAATGGACTGTTAACAAAGTGAGGGATGAAGGCGGAGGGAGCCGACCAATACCTTTCCTCCTTGCTGCAGTTAGCGTTTGTGATATCCAAGCTTTTACTGAAAACAGATTTGCTAAAAAGGGGCAGACAGAAAAATGAGGAGACAGACAGAGAGGCAGTCACGTCAGGGGAATCCTACTACCCAGCATGCAA
>NC_070626.1:32228993-32233993 GCF_947347685.1 Pleuronectes platessa
GACGCTGTGAATAAAGATGGACGACGTGACAGCTCCCAAAGCTGAAGCCAAATGGAGCGCCCCCTGGCTGCAGTAGAGGTCATACTCACCTCCTCCATGTCAGTAGATGGGACACAAACCAAACTAGACGTTTAATAAATGTTTATCAAAGATGGTTTCTGTCATTTATGTTCAAATTTTCATGTTTCTGATCAGTTTGGTTTTTAATTCGTTATCAGATGATATGAAAACGGGCCGAGATGTCATGATTGACAGCTGCCACTCACTCCAGGATCACTGTGCTTCGAGGACGTGGAGATGAGTCGTCCATCTTTATATACAGTAAGAAAATGATCTTCTGTCATGAGTATTTATTATTCAACAGCAGCTCATGTTCTGTATTTTCTTTATAATTAACTGAGACGTTAACGATCGGATTCAGGATCGGATGAGTTGACACCCTCTGTGTCAACTCATTTAAAGTGACGTCACCTTTTATCTAACGACTTAAACCTTTGATCTTTTATTCCTTTGAAAACTGACTTTTCATGATGAAATCCTCACATCATAATGTTGAGCTACTCTACTTTAACCCCAGTCCTAAAAACTTATCTTCAGAAGTTTATATTCTGTAAATACACTTTATAAATTATCTTTTGTAAATTATCTTTTGTAAATTTTTTTTTTTTAATTCCTGGACTGTAAAAAAACTTCCCTGATTCATACAAACATCTTTTCCCATCAACTTCAGTGAAAATGTCCGAAAGAGAAGAATCATTATTTGTGGTTCACAGATTATTTACCGACTTCCTCTCTCAACAACCGTCCGTCAGGTTTCGAGCCTTTCACCCGGGATGCTGTGTGTGTCCTGACCGCATGCTACATGCACACACTTTACACACACAACGCACAAAGCTCAAAGTCCCGTTCATGCATTGCAGCAGCTGGTTTTCCACCAGAGCAAAGGACGTGTGGAGAGTGTGAAGTTTACGTTACTGGTCTCATGTGATGTTTACACTGAACATCTGGAGCCGACAGGCGAGAACGATGCATCAGGTATTTAACTGCAGCTCCGTGAGGGGGGGGGGGGCTATTCCTCCTCCCTCCCTGAGCTGAACTGAGGTTAAATACATCACAACTCACAACATTAATCATCAAATACACTTTGAACAACACACACGAGCTGTGTCTCAGTTCAGCGACGAAAACGTTCTTCGGTTGATTAACGGTTTAGACACGTGTCCCGCTAACTGCTCGGTTGAGTATTAACATAAAAAAATTAATTCTCCCGACATGTCGACAGTGACATCATCGTTGTCCTCATGCAGCCGGCGGAGGAGGCGACCTCTGAACCGGGACACAGCGCCCCCCCCCCGACCGAGCCGTGTGTGTCAGTTGTGTGTCGTCCATGCTCGTGAACACATGTGCAGGTTCCCGTCTCTTACCTCTGCCCGTGCGCCGCCATGTCCAGGGCCCGTCGTACCGGGAGAGGAGACCCCCCCTCCGTGACGCTCAGCACCTCCATGGACTTCCTCTCCGGTCTCCGCTTGCCGTGGCGGCTCAGCATCGGTGAGTCCACGCGCTTCCTGGGTGGGTCGGCTGAGGGAGGGGTCGGGGTGAGGCCAGGGGTCAAAGGTCACATAAGGTCAGGAAAGAAACATCCCCAAAATTAGCGATTTAAGAAAATGAATCTTGTTTTTTTACTGAACAAACACGAGTTGAAGTGAAACACTGTGTGAGCTCGTTGGCTTTGTTCTCTATGAACAATTCAGTCTTATAGGCAAGAATAATGTGGACGAAGTTATTCTAACTGAATACCTGGAAATGTACGTTTTAAAATTCATTTTGACGAAACTTTTAATTTTTTTCTTAAAATGCAAGTGAAGTTTGGATTTGTGTGAAATCCAGAACCAGACCCGCAGAGTGTTCATCTGGACCCGACCTACCGATCTCGCTCCTCGGAGGCAGGTTCTGGTCCTCCTGGCTGGGGTACCGCTCCTTACGGTCCAGCAGCAGGAAGTAGATCATCTTCTCCTGGTTGTCCCTGAGGACAGAGGACAGACGTTGGTTGAGAGCGGGACGATGCTCCATCATCACCCGACGTTTTAAATGAAAGAATTCATCAAAGTGACAAATCTCTGAGCCGACTCATAGCTTTCTCAGCCCCCCCCCCCCATCAGCTCCTTCCTCCTCCATCCCTCTCGCTGTAATCTGCTTCCTCTGCTGGTTTTATCACCCTTCTACCCTCCACCCTTCCTCCCTCTGCTCCTCTTCCTCACTCACTCCTCAGACAGCAGGTCTTTGGCCAGTTTGTCCCTTGTCCCTGAAGCAGCCCAGCGAGTGCATGCTCTCCAGGACGTCCGGGTCGATCTCCTCGGCCGCAGCCAGCGTCCTGATGGCCACCTTCCTGGGGACGGGCTGCTCGGGCTCCGGCTCATTCTTTCCAGCTCTGCAACACAACACATGCGACTAACTGAGGCGCCGGGGCAGAGAGTGTGAGACTCAGCTCAACATGTTAATAACATGTTAATAACATGCTAATAACATGTTAATAACATGTTAATAACTCAGGTCCGACAGGTCAAGTAGAACCAATCGGACAAAAATCTTTCTCGACTGTTAAAAGTAATTCTAAAACACGTGGTTCAAACTTTCTCTGTGTTTTAATGATGATGATCGTCTGTGAGCATTTAAAAAAACCAGAATATAAATAAAAGTATTATTAGATGAACTGATTCGGACCCTACGTCCGAATCTCGGTTTTTACTTTGGTGAGTAAAACGATATTATCACTGACAGAAATGATAGAAATCCACATAAGTGTAACAAACTAGATTGAATAAAAAGGACAAGAATCTGTTTGTGTTGAATTTTGAAGTCAGTAACAGATTTCTGCTCTTAACCCAGAGACAGTAGATCTGTGTCCATTAGGAGCATCTGTCCTGATGTTTGGTGTTCGCTCTCAGATTTGTGACAGAGCTCTCACTCTGATGACTAATGGACAGACACACAAACACACACCTATATAATTATATACTCACAGGTACCACGTGTGCTTCTGGATCTGATCCAACTGTAAAGAAATCAGAGGAAATGAACATTAACGACTCCAAACGTTAAACAAGATGGTTTCTATTCTTTTTCTGCATGAAACAGGAAGTTGATTATCACGTCCAATGTCCTCAGCTTCACCTCAGTTCGTTTTCAGACATGAATAATGAATCAGTTCTAAGTCTGATCTGCAGCAGCATGTTTCCAAAAATAACCTCAAGTTCAAATAGCTGCAGACACAACATCAGTGAAATCACATTATTGTTTTCGTAATGTTTCTATTCTGGGACCAGAACAGATCCCAGGCCTGAGATGAAACGGTTTTATTCCGGGCGCAGTGACTTCAGGAGGCGTCATGAAGTCACTCAGCTAAATTTAACTTCAGCCCCTGAAGCAACAGCAGCAGCCGGTGGAAATGCAAAGTGAGTCGAGGTCTCCTGAGGGAAGACCCCGACCCTCGCCTGCTCCTTTTGAGTGTGAACTTACCGTGAGCCTCTTGCCGGCGTCCACTTCTATCATGCCACGCAGAAGGTTCTGACAGTCTGGAGGGATGAAGTGAGGCATGTGGAAAACTCCCAGCTTCACCTTCTCCAGCAGATTCCTCAGGTTGTCGTCGTCGAACGGGGAGAGCGCCCTGGACGGCCGGCGGGAGAGAGGACAGGTCAACCAAACCCTTTTCACAAGGTTCACCGGTAAACTGTTTTCTGCTCAGTTCCAACATCATCCACCAGAAATAAACATAAGGTTTCATTAATATCTCTTTGATTCTCAATGCATTGACTTGGTTGTTCTAAATAACTGTTGAATATGTGGATAGAAGCCTGAAGCCAAAACCTGAAGGTGATACTCAGAGACGTAGAATGACAGGAGCAGGTTGAGGAACCACCTGAAGATCTGGTCACCTGATCTCTCTTAATCCAATAATGAACCAAATTGATATTCCTCCTCGAGTGAAGCTGTTGAAGCTTCTGCCACAAACTTCTCCAACCAGAGCTGAACTGGACAGTGTGGGGGGAGGGGGGGGGGGGGGGGGACAACGTGCTGTTTAAAGTCACATTTCTGAACATGTGGCCAACGACCTTCAAATGGAGCCGAATGTTTACAAGAAGGAAATTCTCGCCTGACGGAGGAACGAGAGAGAAGGTCGGGGGAGGGGGGGGGGTGACTCAGATTGTATCTGTACTCAGATCTGTGGCCGTTGAGGAGAGACGTGAAGCCACCGAGCTCACAGGGCAAAAATCAAACCTGTGACATTTGAAAACATGACACAGGCTTCAAGCTGTGGACGACCTGTCAGGTGTCAGGGGACGGACGCGTGAGAGACACGTCTCATCAGAGCCGGAGACGATGGAGACGTCCTGCGCTCAGTGACGTGAGGACGGAGACGATGGACGACCGGCGGCACCGCGGCCGGATGACACAAGCGGCGAGATCTGTCTTCACAGGACGTCCGTGTCACACGCTCCGTCACATGATCACAAACACGTGTACATGTCACTGCAGCTTCATGGAGCTGCTGCCACACAGGTCAGATCCACACAGCAGGTAAACTGTCATTCAAATATTATCATACATAATATTTATAGATATATGGAGGGTGAATGTTTGTGTCTTCAGGTGAGAGGACGAGGGAACCACAGCCACACGTCTTCACAACCTTTTTCCAAACTCAAATATGTTTCTTATCTTTAACAGCATACGATTTATTTTTCATTCGGCAAATTACAAGAATAACACAATGATTTAATTTATAATGTGGTTTTAATTTTTCACCGACACACGACATGTTTCCAGAATCTCATGTTTAATTTAAGTCCCTGAAGTAAACGTCTCAGAAACACAGGAGTCTCCAAACAGTCCGGAGGTCATGACCTTCACCGTGACCTTCACCAACAAGCTCTGATTGGCTGCTGACCTGGACATGATGCTGGTTCAACATTTCACTGAACTTTCTCCACCACAGACACACT
>NC_070626.1:32236493-32258993 GCF_947347685.1 Pleuronectes platessa
TCTCTGTGTCTCAATGTGTCTCTCTGTGTCTCGCTGTGTCTCACTGTGTATCGCTGTGTCTCGCTGTGTCTCACTGTGTCTCACTGTGTCTCTCTGTGTCTCACTGTGTCTCTCTGTGTCTCTCTGTGTCTCAATGTGTCTCTCTGTGTCTCACTGTGTCTATCTGTGTTTCACTGTGTCTCACTGTGTCTCTCTGTGTCTCACTGTGTCTCACTGTGTCTCTCTGTGTCTCTCTGTGTCTCTCTGTGTTTCACTGTTTTTCTCTGTGTCTCACTGTGTCTCTCTGTGTCTCTCTGTGTCTCTCTGTGTCTCACTGTGTTTCACTGTGTCTCTCTGTGTCTCACTGTGTCTCACTGTAGAACTTGAGGAATCACCATGAGATAACCAGACTGAGCTGAGATTCCCAGTGTCCCTGACTGGAAGCTAACCAGAGCGTGAACAGAGTGTTTATCTGTGTCTCTCTGTGTCGCACTGGGTCTCACTGTGTCTCACTCTGTCTCTCTGTGTCTCACTGTGTCTCCCTGTGTCTCACTCTGTCTCTCTGTGTCTCACTGTGTCTCACTGTGTCTCTCTACTGCTCACTGAACGTGAGCAGAGCATTTCTCTGACACATGAATTCGAGTGTTAGCGGAGTCTGGATTGTTTTAATGAGGAACTGCCGTCACAGCATTTTGTCCAGAAACTCTCTTTCTGTCTCTGTGGTTGTTTGTGTGAATCCTCTCTGAGCCGGAGGAATCAGGCTTCAGTCGTTCCACATGACTGAGTCCATGAACCGCTGGCTGCCCGCGGTGGAGCTGCAGCGAGCGGACTGACTCTGGACCAGCCAGTGTTTTCTAAAGCTGCAGGAAACAAGAAACAACTGGGAACTTTTAAAAGTGAAAGATTCCAGAGACGCAGCATCTTTACACAACCGCCTCAATCGGAGACACACACAATTCAGGGAAGCTCAATCGGGTGTGTCGGCTCAACGCTGCACTCAGCAATATTCTTATTTATTTATATTTTCAAATCAACAACAACTGCAGGTTCTGTGAAAAGGGAGGAAGAGAATTATCCTCATCTCTGCAGCGTTTAACGTTTTACTGATCCTTGTTAGCTTCGTTTGAAAAGCACTGGTGAAAAGTACGATTTATTTTCTTACGAGTTACTGACAGAAAGAGTTAGCTAAACTTTGCATTCATCGCTGGTAGTTAAGTCATGTGACTGATGAGAACCAATCAGGAAGAGAACGTGGGCGTCTCAGTTTCGTTCGTTCAGACTAAAACACAACCCCGGACTTTTCAAGGACTTTTAGAACCAGTCAGAGCAGGATTCCATCTGACGTGAAGCTCCAACAAGAGAAACCATTCAAACGAAGGTAGAGGACACAGGAGGGACTCAAGCATCAGGACTCACAGACCTGTTGGTCTTCAGGACTGAACTCACCCACAGCTGGTCTCCAGCAGACTCTCCCCGACCTGCAGAGACGCCATGCCGAAGTCCGCTATCCTGATGTTGTTCTTCTCGTCTAACAACAAGTTCTCAGGCTTCAAATCTCTGTGGCTGCAAACAGAAGAAGAAGAGAGATGAAGAAACGTCTTTCTTAACCTGTCATCGTTTTCTTCTTCATGTCTCCACAACGTCTCTCGTCGCAGGTTCACTCGATTGTCGTCTTGCTTCAAATCCACGAGCCTCCTGCTGCTCTGTGTTCACCTTCGTCAATGAGGAGGTCATGTTTTCATCTTGTCTGTCAGTGAGCAGGATCACACTAAAGGAACTGGACCGATTTCCATGAAACTTCCATGAAGATGTAAATCAGGAGAGGAACCATTTCCTCTTGGCTGGTTCAGTCGATCTGTGGAGGTACCTGAAGGTCGTTCTCACGTGCAACAGGGAAACAGGTTCACAGACTAAAGAGCGAAAGAGAAGTGAGAACGATGTGCAGGACTCTTAATGAGAGATTAGGAGAAGTGTCAAAATGTCTTAGGCTCATTATGAAACCGTGGCAGCACAAATCACCGTCTGGATAAATAAAGGAAAACAGTGGTTTGACGTAGAGAGAGAAGATGTCAGCCTTGGTGCAGGTATGAGCTCGTTTTGTTTGTCTTTGGTTGTAGATTTGGTGAAACTGTTAAACTCCTGAAGTCGTGAAAGCCTACATATGGTTTCATTCCAGACTCCAGGTCAGTATCAGAGTGACTGAGATGAAACCTCTAGAAACGACTGTGTGCATCTGTTCGATTCCTCCAGAGGAAAACATCCCACAGCAGAGGATACATCTCGTCCTTCAAGGCCGAACACTCTCGTCAGACTTTGCTGTGATGTGCGTTTGCTCTTAGATACACGGTGAAGATGAGGAGGTGAAGGTGAAAACAGAGATGAAGAGGAGCTGGAGCTGCAGCTGATGAAGAACGAGGCTGAAAACTGAAACCCGATCTGTGTTTAGATCAGATCTCCTCTCTGGAGGATTGTTACTGAGCTTCATGGAGAAACGAGTGACACGCACCATATGGAGTGACTGTGGCAGAAGTCCAGGGCCGAGATGATCTGCCTGAAGAACTTTCTGGCCTCTTTGGGCGTTAACCGACCCTTCTTCACCAGGTAGTCGAACAGTTCCCCCCCGGACACGTGTTCCAGCACCAGATACCTGCACAGGAGCAGAGAGGGAACATCCATCACTTAGAACATAGAACAGGTTGTGTTGATGATCCCAGTAAACACAGATGTATCAGAGGTTTTTCATGGGAAAGTAAAAGAAGAAGTTCAGTTAATACATTTCACTTCAGACGTGTCATGTGGAGGATGTGGTCCAGACTTTCTCTGTAGCAGCAACAAACTCTCGAGACGTCTTTATCTTCTACCTGTAGCTCCTCTGGTCATCCTCAGATATTTGTTTAATTCTACTTTTTTCATTTTTGTGTCTGTCACGTAATAGAAGCCTAATCACGTTTCTCATAAAAATGTCCATTTACTAAAATGATCTTGCTCAAACACAGATGATCAGCGTTTGTGCTGAAACCTGTTCTGAGGAGAAACACACACGTTTGAAAAGATCACACAACTGGACCAGAACCTCACACCAGTAGATTTAATTTCCACAGATTCATGAGATATTCCTCAGTTTCATTTCTCTCAGAGTTAAAGAGGCGTTAATGAAATAATTCAGTATTTGTCTGAAGAGACGACAGAGACATGGATGTGAAGCCCAGAGAACTTCCTCAGTGCTGCTCTCAGTGTCTGTGGTTTATAAAGTGTTGTATCTGCTCCTCTGGTGGTTTTATCTGGAAGACGCCGCTGATCCTCGCTGTGCTCCGCCCCCCCCCCCCCCCCCTCCCCCTCCTCCCCCGCTCTGATTTATGATCAGATTAAAGGATCCGCTCGAGCGTTCACCTGTCACAGCTATTTAGATTAGAAACACGTTGGCCTGTGATTTGTGAGAATGTTCAAACTGTTTGCACACGGGACGACCACCCGTCCCCGTCCGCGTCATTAAGGAAACAGATCCCTGCTCTGTTTGATGCCGGCGCCTTTATCAATTATTGAACAGCGTGTTCAGCCACGCCGCTGGAGCACGGACGCCACACGCAGCAGATTAATGTGCACAATAAAACACGGCTGTACATAAAATCCCTGAGATCAAACGATGTTAAAGTGTTCTGCACAGTCCTGGGTTTTCTATTTGACAATGTTTTACATCGAAACAACAAACTAGACGTTTAACAGAAGAGAATCAATGAGACGCATCAACACAACAAATTGAGACAAATTGAGATTTGTGTATATGTGTTATACAAATACATTTTGATTTGATCTCTGCTGAATATTTGTATCCTAGAGGTTGGTGGTTTTTTCCCTCTTTGTATTTAGAATCTTTCAGTTCAGTCAGTGTTCACGAGTACTTACAGGTATTTCTTATTTTCGTAGACGTCGTGCAGCTTTAAAACGTGAGGATGTTCTATGAGCTTGAGAATCGCTATTTCCCGTTCCACCTGCAGAAACACAGGAGAGAAAAACTGTTACACAAAGACAATAATGAGGTCGACAACAAAGCTGGAAACACGTTGACGTCAGACCCTGAGTTGAAACTCCAACATTAACATTTCTGATTCATCAAGCAACACTCAAGTAACAAAATAGAATGTTTTCTTAATCGTGTCATTTCTGTTTCAGTCTACGTGACCCATGAAGAAGACAGAACACAGCTTGTGATGCATCATCAACCTGCAGAGACCGAACAGATGTTTCCACCACAGCAGCCACTTTATCAATGATCAATATCAGTTTGTTGAAAATGTCAGATCAGTGACATTTGTTCATTTCCCCCACAGGAGATCAAACTACTCCCGTGTTGATTCATATGATCGATTTCAGATTTTCATCACTGGGCTTTAATTAAACATGATCAGTCATCTGTCAATCAACTCCTCTTCCCCCCCTCGTGACTCTTGTCCTGACGTCTGTCCACAAACCAACTCTGAGTCATCCTCTCCTCTCTGAGGGGCGGAGACGTGACGGGTTCCAGACCCAGCCGTCCACAGAGGACACCAGAAGAGGAAGTTTCATTTCTATCAAAGCTGCCAGACTTCAAAAGGTCCGTCAGGGCGAGTGAGGGCGGAAAATAAATTAATAAAAAGAGAATTTCTTTTCATCTTTGGCCTCGTGGGTTCAGAGCAGAGCGTCACAACAGCTTCCTCCAAAACCTTGTCTCCTCCTGAACCTCGTCTCATCCTGAACCTCCTCTCATCCTGAACCTCGTCTCATCCTGAACCTCCTCCTGAACCTCATCCTGAACCTCCTCTCATCCTGAACCTCAACCTGAACCTCCTCTCATCCTGAACCTCCTCTTATCCTGAACCTCGTCCTGAAACTCCTCTCATCCTGAACCTCGTCTCATCCTGAACCTCCTCCTGAACCTCCTCTCATCCTGAACCTCAACCTGAACCTCCTCTCATCCTGAACCTCCTCTTATCCTGAACCTCGTCTCATCCTGAACCTCATCCTGAACCTCAACCTGAACCTCCTCTCATCCCGAACCTCCTCTTATCCTGAACCTCGTCCTGAAACTCCTCTCATCCTGAACCTCGTCTCATCCTGAACCTCCTCCTGAACCTCCTCCTGAACCTCCTCTCATCCTGAACCTCAACCTAAACCTCCTCTCATCCCGAACCTCCTCTTATCCTGAACCTCGTCCTGAAACTCCTCTCATCCTGAACCTCCTCTCATCCTGAACCTCAACCTGAACCTCCTCTCATCCCGAACCTCCTCTTATCCTGAACCTCGTCCTGAAACTCCTCTCATCCTGAACCTCCTCTCATCCTGAACCTCGTCCTAAACCTCCTCTCGACCTGAACCTCATCTCATCCTGAACCTCGTCTCATCCTGAACCTCGTCCTGAACCTCATCTCATCCTGAACCTCGTCTCATCCTGAACCTCATCCTGAACCTCCTCTCATCCTGAACCTCATCTCGTCCTGAACCTCGTCCTGAACCTCCTCTCATCCTGAACCTCTTCTCATCCTGAACCTCAACCTGAACCTCCTCTCATCCTGAACCTCGTCCTGAACCTCCTCTCATCCTGAACCTCCTCCTGTACCTCAACCTGAACCTCCTCTCATCCTGAACCCCTGAAGAACATCTAGTTAATTAATATCAAAGTGTTTATTGTGGATCTCTCCTTCCTTCCAGCGTTGTGTCTCTAACTTGAGCTGCAGGGTTCGATTCCCACATGTCACATGTAGGACTCATGTACGATGCAGGTGTGGAGCATCAGACCTGCTGTCAGATCTCATTACCCTCTCGTGACCAGGCGCTCACAGTGTAACATGGCAGAGGCTAATTAAACACATGTACAAGGTAAACACCCCCCCCCCCCCCCCCCCCGCCACCACCCGAGAGTGAGCAGCGACGTCAACATTCATTAAGCTCCATTATGACCCACTTGCTCTTTTTAATGGGAGGTAATAAAAGGAGGAGACGGTGGAGAAACACGACTGTGACGCTGATCTTCTCCCACTCACCTCCATCATCTCAGACTCGTCCTCCATCGAGAGGATTTAACAGAAACGTCTCCAGACGTGTTCACGTTATTAAAGAGGCTTTAACATGTGAGCTTACATCACGTTACTCATTAAGACTTTAAGTTCGGTTCTTCATTCATATCACATTTCACTTCCTGTTGTAAACGTGTGTGATCGTAATGTTGGGCTTTATTATTATATTATATTATGTTATATAGTAAAGTTGTGTGAATGTTTCAGAGCCTGTTAAAAAACTGACAATCTTCAGACCCAGGTTCTTAACTTTTCAAAATAAAAGCTGTTAGTCAGTCCAGTATAAAGCATTACAAATGAACAATGTCTTTTACTTTGAAGACAACTTTCCCAAGAGGAAGTGATTTTATGAATGTTGCTGCCATGACGCAGATCAGCAGCTGATTGTCTGTCTCGTTCCGATGTGATGAAATGAAAATCAAACTATCAGGTGATCTTGCAGGACAGATCTTATTGGCTGCAGGCCGTCAGTTACAGACCAGTGCTGTTGTTTATCTGAGGACCTAGATGAAGACACGCTCAACTGGGTCCACAGACTGAAGATCACTGGTTTATTAAGTTTGATTTGATATTGAACGTATCACGTGTCGGCCTTTATCACCAACAGCTCTGTTATCTCCTCGTCTTCCTCATTGTGTCCGTCTTTATCCACAGAGTAAGCTCTGAACAACAGACTGTCTGTGATAGAAAGCCACAGACAGTCGAGCTGCAGGAGTCGTGTCTCAGACGTTCTGCCAAACAAACTTTGGCCTGAATGTTCTCTGGGAGTCGAGCCTCTTCAGACGCTCGTTACTCTTTAGTGCTGATGAGGAAGACGAGGAGGGTTTTGTGCTGATCTCAGCGGCGGCTCGGCTCCAGCTGTGACTCAGCGAACTCCCTGTATGAGAAACATGAAGGTGACTTTTGCTTCTGGAACCAGGAAAGCCCAAATACCTCCTCCCACGTCTGAGCTCCACTGGCTGCGAGTCAGACGATAAAAAGTTTTTTATTGAACGAACTCAAACACCTCAAAACTTCAGCGTCAGGAGGAGACAGCGCTGGGAGAGGTTCAAACTTCACGAGCTGCTGATGCCAGTTCTCCTCCGGCCCGGCTCCTGACTCCTGTTAGAACTCTGTGTGTGACGTCTGCTCTTAATGAATTATGAGGATTGACTCTGCTACAACGCGCTGCTCTCAAATCCCTGTTTAATTGAAACACGATGCGGAGTCGAGGGGCACGAGCGGCGATAAATCAGAACATCCTCCTGCTAATGAAACCGCCATCTGGTGCCATGACGCTCGGGCGGTCCTGAAGAGAGGGAGAGAGGGAGAGAGGGAGAGAGGAAAGGAGGACGAGAGCTCGGGTTCCTCCAATCACAATCAATCAAGTGGTCAACGGTGACAGCATCAGGTGATCGGGAGAAGAGAGGGAACCACTGAGCATCTTCATGAACCAGAAGAGGAGAGGAGAGGGGGAGAGGGGGAGAGGAGGGAGAGATGTGACGAAACAAGGGATGCGGGAAGAGAGGAGAGAAGGAAGAGAGGAGGAGGAGAGGTAATAAAAGTGGGGGGAAGAGAGGAGAGGAAGAGGAGAGGAGGAGGAGGATGAAGAAGAGGAAGGAGAGGAGAGGAAACGAGGGAGGCGGGAAGAAAGGAGGAGGAGCGGTAATAAAAGTAGAGAGGAAGAGGAGAGGAGGAGGAGGAGGAAGATGAAGGAGAGGAGAGGAGAGGAAACGAGGGAGGAAATGAAGAGGAGGAACAGATGTGAAGAAATAAGGGAGGAGGGGAAGAGAGGAGGGAGAGGATACTAAGTAGGAGGTGAAGAGAGGAGAGGAGAGACGAAGAGGAAGTCAGGTGAGGATAGAGGAGGGGAAGGAAGGCAAGGAGAGGAAACGAGGCAAGAGAGGAAATGAGGGAGGAGAGGAAGAGGAGGAAGAGCAAAAGAGGAGAAGAAATGAGGGAGGTGGGGAAGAGAGTAGGGAAAGAGGAGAGGATGAGGAAGACAGAGGATAGGAAGACAAGAGGAAGAGGAAGAGGAAACCAACAGGAGAGGAGAGGAAAAAGCAGATAAGAGAAAGGATGGATGAGAGGTTGAAGAAAGTAAAAGTAAGAGAAGAAAGGATGTTTAAGAGCTCCTCATGCTAACGCCTCTGTCTGGTCTAATGAGACGCTGATGTAAACACATGTGGGTGGAGACTCCTCCCCCACATGTGAGGGGCTGATCTCCCCCCCACACACACACACACAGACACACACACAGGCAGGTAGCTGTCAGGGTGGGAGTGTGGGTCGGTCACAGTGGTGTGTGTTCAGGTGTTTGTGTTATTTGCTGACGTCATCATTTCCCTTCTTCTTCTTCTTCTTCTTCTTCTTCTTCTTCTTCTTCTTCTTCTTCTTCTTCTTCTTCTTCGTGTGAGAACAGCGACCCTATAGCTGCCTGTTGCCATGACAACAGCAGGGCCCTTCTAAAAATGAGACCGAGGCGAGAGAGAGATTAGAGGAAGCCCCGCCCCCCCCCCCCCCCCCAGCTACACACATCCAGATTATTAGAGTTATTACTGATGTGAGTCCTCTCTCAGCTCACAGCTCCACCAGGAGACACAACCATCTGTCCTCTGGGACAGGACCTCCTGAGTCTGTCCCCTGATCCCAGATCTGCACCCACATGTGAGCTCTCCCCTGAACCAAAGTCCCAAATCAACATCTCACAGGTAAACACGTAAACAACAGGAGTGACAACAGGACGTGGAGTAAACACACCCGGGTTGTATCTCAGGGAGAATCGACCAATCATCTGAGAGCTCGAAACAAAGCTGTGAATTCAATTGAACAATGTTTATGGGATGTTTCTCCCCTTGACAACCAAACACCTTTGTCCACTGTCACCGTGTTATCAACCAATCAGAGTTCACTGTGGGAGCAGCTGGTTCCACACACACGCACACACACACACACACACACACACACACACACACACACAGACACACACACACACACCTACAGACACACAGAGGATCATGAGTCACTGGCGTCAGTCACTCTGCTCATGTGACTCATCTCTGCAGGTTTTGGCTGCGTCCAGCTGTTTGCAGGTGTGGGAGGATGACAGCTCATGGGAACAGCAGCTCGTCACCATGTGACTCACAAACACCTTGAGTTCTCCTGCGGGGGGGCAGAAGGTGCAGAGCTCCACGTTCTCCACCGTGTCTCACAGAACCCTGGAGGAGCCCAGGTGACGTGTTCTGGAGCCGACGTCAGAGACAATAATAGAAATAATAAAATATCTCACATGATCCTTTGAGAACTTTGTGCCTGGAGGAGGTTCAGAGATGATCTCATTTCACAGGCTTTGAATTGAAAGACCGGATCAGTCCAGTCCATCCGGAGCTTTCCGACGCTCACAGGTTCAGACACAATAAGTCGGGGGGGGGGGGGGATGTGTTGACGTGTCTTACCTTCATCAGAACAGACTCACTGAGCTTCTCTCTGTTGACGATCTTCACGGCGACTTTCTGACACGTGACGCAGTGGACGCCGAGCTTCACCAGACCTGGAACACACACGTCATTCACATCAGGTCACAGAGAAGATATCATGAAGGTCAACGTGAGGGAGGTGAAGAGAAGAGCAGCAATGGATCTGAATGATCCTCGTGATTCTCTCTATATGATCACAGGTCACATTGACAAGTTGCTGCTCAACGAGTTTAACATCATTTTTGGAATTAAATGGAGAAACAAGAACTGACTAAAAACAGCTGGTTGCTTTAAATAATCAATCAATCAATAAATCAATCAATCAATCAATCAATCACATGTTATTAGTCTCATATTCCCAGTTTGTCTCATACATTTCCTTCCTCTGTTCTTAACTAGAGTCAAACTACAGATAAACTTTGTGATCAGTGATGAAGCTCAGTCTCATGTGAGGATCCTCTCCCAGGACACACACATGCTGATGGAACTGAACACAACAACACAACAACACAACAACAGGACTCACTACATGAGAAGATCCAGTTTGTAACTTCATGTTTAAAGTGTTTGTACATCAAGTCTGATGGAGATGAAGGAGCAGATGAGCTGAGGAGTTCCTGATGGTGGAAGACGTGAGGAGACATGTTGGATATGAAGCTGTCGTGTTGTGATCCTCGTCCTCGATCAGCTGACACCATCAAAACCAGCATCAGGTAAAATGCTCAATATCATAAAATAAGCATTCTGTGGATCTGACTTTGTCAAATCACTTCCTGTGTCTCTCGCTGAAGATTCTCACTTTACAGAAATAAAAACTGTATTTTCTCAGGAGTCTTGTGTTTCATTGTGAAATGTCCACAGCAGCTTCATCTGATGGCAGCCGGGACGACTCCGTCCGTCTCCATCAGAGCTCCGACACCGGGGACTTCACTTTGAACCGGAGGTCTGCAGACAGGAAGTGCCACCGTGTATATGCACCTCTTCATTACCTCAAAGGGGGGGGGGGGGTTAGGGCCTCTTTCATGTCTCAGGTCGGAGACGAACCTCGTCCCAGGCGACATTCACCTCGTCTCATTAATGTCAGAGCAGGAGGACGACTGCAGCTGATTATCACACACAGAGCTGGGGGTAAATCTCCTCTCTTCAGTTTGTAAGGTCACAATCACTTTGACCTTTGACCTCACAAATTAAATCAGTTAATCCTTGAGTCAAAGAGAACGTTTGTGTCAAATCTGAAAAGTTTCTGTGGAGGCGTTCTGAAGACGACGTGTTCATGAGGCAAAGGAGGATCACGTGAGACCACCGTGACCTTTGACCTTTAATCTCAATATGGTGCAGCCCTAAGAGGAACGATATCTTCACTATGAAGTCGTATGGTGTTATACAATGGAACCAACAAGACGACAAACACAATCTATGGTTTAAATGAACCAGTAACCAGGTTTGCTTTGCCACCTTGTTATTTAACCATATAGATATGCACTCTGACAGCAGGTCTGTGGTTTGTAGTCAAACTACAGACCTGCTGTCCCCAGAGCTCAAGGTGATGTATTAAACAGATTTTTTAAAAACACCACAGTGCAGTTATATCCCAGTTCAATGCCTCCAGCAGCCAGTGCTGTGTCATCGGGTCCCTGTGACCTTTGACCCTCTGAAATCTAATCACTCACTTTTCACCAGATGTAGTTAAATGAAACAGCGTGAGGTCACCGTGACCCTTTGACCTCATCTCATCGGTCTGTACAGAGCTCTTTACATATCACGTTCACACGGGACCTGAAGACATAAAAGAAGAATGTCTCTGGCTGCTGAGGCGTGAGGACTGAGATAAGAACAGATCTGGGATCAGTCGTGTTTCCACGTCTCCGAGCAGGAGAATCACAGACTTAAGTTCCAGCTTTAATGGATCCACTGGGAATTATAAGAGTTTCTCCACTAAAACCACATCTCAGCTTCAGTAATGCTCAGTGCAGCTTCTCTCATTATTTCTCCACTGACAGTTTTCATTGTGCGTCTCAGTTATTAGAATCATTATGATTCCACAGTAATAATCGGCTGAGAAACATCCTGGTTTCCACAGGACCAGTTCACAAAGCTTTCATCACCTCTGCTCCCGTGCATCGTGTTTTATGGACATGGAGATAATAACAGAACAATAACCGGCAGAAGAAGAGGTTAAATGGAAGATGAATGAATCTGATCTGACACATTAAACTGAGCAGCTGCGTTCGCTTCGTTCTGAAATGACTCGAAAAAAACTGCAGCGTGAGTTTAGATGTAATTTATGTAAATATGCAAAAAGGTAATTTCTTCAATTATGGCGAAAATAAAATGACAAGATTAAGATGAAATAACTGTATTTTATTGCTGCCTTGCAATAAAGATGATATTAGTTTGCTCACTCACAAATTGATTAATTTATCAACTGGGATCATTAATGCAATATTAATATCTATAGCTGGTGAGGGAAGAACGCTTCCTCACACATCTTTTATCTTATTCTCACCTCCACAAAGGAAGCTGCGTTTCTTAAGTTGATAGTTTGAAAGTGAGATTATATCAACACTTTGTGAATCAACAGCTTCATTAAAGTAAAACAGAAACTTGAGCCTGATGCAGTGAACAGAAGCTGCAGAGATGGAAAGTCAAGATGAGACGAAGCATCTCCTCCTAAAGTTAAACCTCGATAAGAAACCGTCACTGACTTGCAGGTCAGGAAAGAGCTGGTTCTTGTTTCACTTTCTTCAAAATTACGAAAGAACAAGTTTCTCATATTTTCACTGATTTCCCTCGGATCTGATTCATTCTCCGGTCGATAAAAATCATCCGATCTCAGTTCCTCCATCTAAAACCTCATTATCGTCTTTATAACTCTATTAAACTTACATTTTTATTTAATAGCTTCCAACTTTTCTCTGTTTTATTGCTTTATTTTATGTTTATTATTACATTGCATTTAAAAAAGTTAAGAAGTAAAATCATTGTCCGATATTTCCTTCCTCTTCGTGCTTTTCTTTTTTAATTTCTCTGGACGATCACCGGGAGCTTTTGTTCTGATGATGACGTTAAAGACGTGACCAGAGGAGTTAGAGGGAATTAGCATAGCCAGCTGGAAGACACTAATAAGATAGCATTCATGGCTAAATAAGCAGAGCTGAGGAAAAAGAACCAACAGCTG
Source organism: Pleuronectes platessa (assembly GCF_947347685.1). Taxonomy (NCBI): domain Eukaryota; kingdom Metazoa; phylum Chordata; class Actinopteri; order Pleuronectiformes; family Pleuronectidae; genus Pleuronectes; species Pleuronectes platessa. Next base: position 32,249,156 of record NC_070626.1, read on the forward strand.
AGATGAATAATAATAAATGTTTCACACGTTTTTAACTCACTGCAGAAAAGAAAACCTCTGAGATACAGAAGGTCGGTGCAGCAGTGATCCACATGCTCCACCAATCACTGGTCATGATTGACAGCTGAGTTTTTATGTTATTGAATAACTAATCAAAATATCTGAAGTTACTGTGAGAAGAAACCCGCTCCACAGACAAACAGATTTTAAAAAGTAAAATAAATCCTATTGGTCGCTGCACATCTGCTGGTTCTGTTCACGTCAGCCAGATGAGGACGTTTGTGGTCCAGCAGGAGCAGAACGTTTGAAATGAGACGGCTGCTACTTTACTTTTCTCTCCAACTATGACACGTTAGCACTGTTTACTTGTAGAAGTGACAAGTGTCTGGAGAAGAGAAGACGATGTGTCAGAAGTCCTGAAAACACCGGATGGATGAGTTTTGTCCCAGAGCAGCGGAGTCGGGCGCTCGTGCAGATCCTCAGAACACGAGGCGTCGATGGTGATCAGTGCTGACGGGTCAGATGTTGTTTGGTGACCTTCAGATGTCACACCCCTCAAAGTGTGACAAACAGCTGTCAGTGTCACATCAGACTTCTCTCCTTCACACACTCAGTCCAGGATTCACATCTATAACGTCTCCTCCACACCATCGAGTCCTCTGGACGACTGTGGAGACGCACAAACACACAATCTACATCTAACACGCTCTCTAATCACAATGTGAAACCAAAACTAACCAGATCAAAGGAAACAATGGAACAAAGACAAGAAGCTGCAGACGCTCAGAGAGAAAACGTGCTGAGTGAATAATAAACTCACGTTTCTGATTCACATTCACAGAGCGAGTTTCCTTCAAGGCAGCAGCTTCACCATCAGGAGAAATTGGCGTCTTTTCTCAATGACACTCCCGAAACACAAACCCTGCGATTAGCGGATGATAGATATAGTTCATAAGCTTACAACATATAGGCAGCAGGGGATTAATGAGGTTTGAACGGCTCCCTGAGGAGATCCACTCCACCAGGCCCCACAGAGAGAATCCACTGGAGAGCCGTTTGGCTTCTAGATGAAGAATCATCATTTCTGAGGAGAAAGGATCCGAGGAGATCGTTAAAGTAAAATTGGATTTTACTCTCATGTAGGAAAATACTTTTTGACTCCGCTCATCATCCGTCAGCAGTTCTCCACCCGTCAGGGACTCGACTGAAGAACCCTCTGAAACCTGAGCCGAGGCCTCGTTCCATCTCCACAGAGACGTTCAGACCAGAGACGCAGACAGGAAGCTCAGATGTTATTGCTCTCACACCTGTCAGCTCATATTTATTCCTCCGCCCTCTTATGAAGTAAGAAGATATCGATTCATCCTATAATCGCCCACCTCGCTGCCGTCCTCCTTTGTTCCAGCCAATGAATCGAGTCAAGCCCCCCCCACCGCTCTGTCACATTGATTAACTGCTGCTCCTGGTTCAGCAGCGAGGCCGGGACGACCACGTGTCTCTCGCTGTCCTCTGAGGCTCATGAGACCACACAGACAGAAACATTGATTTCATAGCATGAACTAAGCATCGCCAACACGTCCCAGACCAGTGAGGCATCTCTGGGTCTGAAATGATCTGGTTGGACAGCACGTGTCCAGGTGTCCTGTATTGACTCAGTTCAGTGAAGGAGCAGGAAGCTGCGTCCAGGAGTGAAGCCAATGAAACATTAACCTGCAGCCGGAGAGAAAGAAGCAACTCCTTCCACGGACGATAAAACTTTACGTGAAGAATCAACTTCAGCAACATCTACTCCAGTTGGATGAACTATATTCATCTCTGGTACTACAGAGAAATCAGAGCACCACAGAAGAAGAACTGTTGGGTTCAGATCCCTGAATCCAGGTACTGCAGCTGGTACTGAATCAATTCAAATGTGAACAGTGACTGACCCCAGTGAAGAATTAAATTAAATTGATATAGAAACAACGACTGAAGCTCATTAATGTCCGTTGCTCGTTATCTGTCACTCATCAGATCAGGAACACCTGCTGATCATGTGACAGAGGAACTCTGAGAGTTTCTCACCTGTTTTCACATCGTCGTGTTGTCAGAAGGTCGAAGCCGTCCAATCAGAGGAGAGCATGAGGAGAGACAAGAGAAGAAGAGACCAATGGTTAGTGCTCAGCACAGAAATCTACCAGGGAACAGATGATGCTCAGCTCCAACAGCCAATCAGCTCTCGGCTGCTTGTGCTCTAATGACTGTAAACTCATTCTATTTTCTGTTTGGACATTTGAGCTCATTTCATTCTGCTTCACATCTACAACCACATGTGTGTCAAGGTTACCCCCCCCACCCCCCCCCCCTACTCCCCCTCCTCCCCTGATGACATGAAACCCACAGAACAGGATTTACCCCCCCCCCCCCTCGTTTCTCCAAATCTTCATCAAACCAGTTCCTTCTTCTCCATTAATGAGGTAATTAATAAAACCAGCTCCGCCTTCTCCTCTCTTCTATTCTGTCAGTGAGCAGGAGGAGGGGGAGGAGAGGGAGACGAGGGAGGCCAAGAAAGCAGGTCAGGCCACGAGAGAGAGTGAGAGAGAGAGAGAGAGTGGGAGGGAGGGAGAGAGAGAGAGAGTGTGAGAGAGAGAGAGAGAGAGAGAGAGAGAGAGGGGGGGAGAGAGAGAGAGTGGGAGGGAGAGAGGAGAGAGCTATAGAGAGAGGGGGGGGGGGGAGAGAGAGAGAGAGAGAGAGAGAGAGAGAGGGGGGGGGGGGGCTTCATGGAGACTTGACGCAGCGATGTCGGACGCCTTCACTGATGAGCTGCAGCAGATCGATATCATTCTGTAAATACTTGTTTACGCAGATGTTGGATTTGATTTCCTTCTGAGTCGACACACTTCATCGACGTGAAGCCTCGGAGGCGAGGGAGACGTCCCACATGTCCCACATGTCCCACATGTCCCACTGACTGAGAAACAACCAATCAGCTGCAGGAAGTCAGAGCCTGGAGTGAAGCACCAGGACCAGGAAATACTGAAATACAAGTCCTGGTTCACAGCAGCTTCAGATCCTCCTCATGGTTCAGCTGAGAGGTGGAGCAGCAGCTGAGAGGTGGAGCAGCAGCTGAGAGGTGGAGCAGCTTCTCCTGACTCCAGCCTCTCACACCTTCAGACTGAAAGCAGCTTCAGTTGAAGACAGGCTTTCAAAGTAAAACCACAGGCTGGAATAAAGCAGAACTTGTGTTGACAGTGGATCCTGCAGGACCTGAACTCAGAGGAGCAGGTCTTCAGCAGCCCACTGTGCACAAGTTAGTTCCCAACGGTGTCGGCCATTAGCACGAGGAGGCCGACACACAAACACACAAACACATAACACTGTGGTGTCATGAGGAGTCACAACATCTCTGCCTTAACTGAAAGTGACCTCTGACATTCCAACAGAAAGTCGGTGCTTCATCTTTAGACGATGGGAGGAAGTGGAGATGCGTCATCCATCATTATTTTCAGCATAATAACTTTATATAATGTAAAAGTTACTACAGCCTTCAGGAGAACTTGTATTTGAGTACATGTAACTAACTGGGGACCTTAACTTGAAGCTTTTGTTTAACTCTAAAAACCAGAAAGTTCAACTGCATACAATTCTACAGTCAGAAAAATATATAATACTTTTAATTTATAACTCAAAATGTCAGAATAAAGAGCAGACATGAAGTGTTGCGTTGTCCTTCTGTCCCTCTGCTGCATGTGTTGGTCGTGTTGTCCGTCCCAGTGAGACACTGACTCTGTCCCACAGACGCTGAGCGCTGCCGACAGATCTCAGATCAGTTTAACAACGTGCCATCAGAGGGAAGTCTCCTCGTGACAAGAGGCAGAACTTCAGCTCGTCACTTTAATGAGTGGAAATCATACGTAACTGGATCGAGGGGGAAGCAGCAACACACAGTAATTAACCCACAGGAGAGAGAGAGAGAGAGAGAGAGAGAGAGAGAGAGAGAGAGAGAGAGAGCAGGGGAACGAGCACAATCTGAGCAGGACGAGAGGAGGAAGAGGAAACTGAAGGAGAAGAAGCTTCACATCCTCGTTCAGCCACATAATGAGAGGAGAAGAAAAGAGGAGGAGGAGGAGGAGGAGGAGGAGGAGAAGGAGGAGGAGAGAGACTTCTGACAATACTGAAAAGTGCTGTTGATGCCGAGAGGAAGAGGCAAACTCCCAAACCTATGACGCAAGCCTCCTCCTCCTCCTCCTCCTCCTCCTCTGAACGCATCACAGTGTCTCGACTCAGTGGAATCCGTCACATGATCTTCTGCTGGAGGAGAAACATGGAACCAGCTTCATCTCAAGTTTCTCTTTTCTTCATCTAAAGTCATAAATAAGAAACTCCAGACAGCAAATGAACAACAGAGATATTTTTACGTTTTCTGTGAGACTGTCACCGAACGTTTCCCAACTGGACGACTGATCTGAGACCAGATCAGCACAGGTCAGAGAAATGCTGCCTACTGGGAGATTGTCTGGGTCAGACTCGTTCACGGCTGAATGAGGAAGAGGACGGCTCCTCTTCTTCATCCTGAGATATTTGTGATCTTCTGAAACCTCATCAACACGCTTTTATTTTCACTTCTCCACGTTCCTATGAGAGAGATGCTGATTTATCTTCATTTTAATAATCGAATATAAAACAGCTGCTGCCTGAGGAGCAGGAAAAATAATTTCAAACATAAAATTGAGAAAAACCACTGATGTCTGAATCTCAGTCAAATGTTTTAAAATCTATTTATTTCCACTTGAATATCGGAACAAACGAAAACACGTTCAGCCTCATGTCCCTGAGAGAGTTATGGAAAAGTTTTATGTCCAAAACAAAATTACACGTCCTGAGAAAAGATGTTTTCAGTTTATTTATTATAATATCGATGTTATGAAAGTTGAGATAAAACAAACAGGACGGAAATGTTGAAATATAATTATATTTAAAGTCTTGTCTTTAAAAAGTTAATTATCAGACTTTCTCTGATGGTGTCTTTGTTCTGATGGTTTCCAGCTTCTCAGTGGACGGAGTGAGCGCCTCACGCTGGTCGACCTCAGTATTCACCTGCTGCTCACAAAGGACCAGACTGTCTCCCAGTGGAACGACAGACAGGTGAACAACAGACAGGTGAACGACAGACAGGTGAACGACAGACAGGTGAACGACAGACAGGTGAACAACAGACAGGTGAACGACAGACAGGTGAACGACAGACAGGTGAACGACAGACAGGTGAACGACAGACAGTGGAACGACAGACAGGTGAACGACAGACAGGTGAACGACAGACAGGTGAACGACAGACAGTTGAACGACAGACAGGTGAACGACAGACAGTGGAACGACAGACAGGTGAACGACAGACAGGTGAACGACAGACAGGTGAACGACAGACAGGTGAACGACAGACAGGTGAACGACAGACAGGTGAACGACAGACAGGTGAACGACAGACAGTGGAACGACAGACAGGTGAACGACAGACAGGTGAACGACAGACAGGTGAACGACAGACAGGTGAACAACAGACAGGTGAACGACAGACAGTTGAACGACAGACAGGTGAACAACAGACAGTGGAACGACAGACAGGTGGGACGAGGCGTCTCCTCCTCCTGCTCAGCGTGGAGCCACTTTGGATTCAACACCACTGATGAGCTGGTGATTTTCAATTTAAATCTTTCACACCTCCCTCTGTGGCGTCTTTACACACAAATCATCTTTCCTTTTTGTTTTCTTCCATGTGAATGTGATGAATTATTCTCCGTCCTGTTCTGGCCACTGGAAAATTATTTCCACTCCCACGACCACCCAGTCGGTCAATGACCTGTGATCCAATCCCACTAACATTGAAATTCAGTTCAGCCTCTTTCTCTGTCATAACGTTTTCATCACGTCTCAGAAAACCTGAGCACTCAACATTCCTTTCAATGTAAAGTTCTGACTGTGACTGACCCTGACCTCTAGAGGGCGCTCACTATTTGACCTCTTGACCTCTCAGGTGAAAGGAAAGCCTGTCCTTTGAGAAACAATCCCAACATCTGCAGCTTCAGTGGTTTTCCACCAGTGAAAGATCAGTGACTAGAAACCGTGGTCAACAAGACAGAATAAAAACAGTTAGATTCAAATATCTGCTCTTATTGATAACATGTTCTAAACGTTGAAAAACCCTGAAACCTTCTTTTGCCTCGGTCGTTTCAATCTCAAGTTAAATTGAGTTCTCGACCCTGAAAACATGGAGCTGGGATTCAGTATCAAATCTCAGTTTCTATCACTCTCTCAGTTGTTGCTGCCAAAAAACAATAACCACCGACGGCAAAAAACATCACAACTGTGTCGGCTCATAAATTGAATCTGTTGGACTTTGACCCAAAGAGAAAGTGTCCAGCAAACATCCGAGAGACGCTGTGAGCCGAGAGGAACAGAGGCTGAGCTGCTCCGGGTTTCTACACAGCAGCTGAACCCTCCAGTGAGATCACAGCCTGAAAGAGTCAGATTCATAACACAGTGAAAACTGAACGACTTATCGAACATGAAGCCGGTTCACACGTGACCTCAGTGGGTCGGTGAAACATTCCAGCCTGCAGAGAAACCTCCACGTCCACAGCCTCGAGTCGCAGCTTTGCAATTAGTCTGTGGATGTTGTATCACCTTCTCCAGGGACGCCCCCCCCCCCCCCCCCCCCCCCCACACACTTCCTGTGCAAATTAATTTCCAACATGACTCCGACCTGACTCGCCTGTCAGACCACGGCTGTTAATGAGCCCTGATGTCTTCCTCACAAAAGCACGGCAGTTACTAATATAGCTATGACACACGCGTGACCTCCAACTCCCTGAACACACACTCACACAGACACACACAGACACACACAGACACACACACACACACACACACACACACTCAGACAGAGGATGCTGAACACCGGGGCTCTGGAGGGCCTGTCAGTGTTAACAGGAGCTCTGCTTGGGGCCCGGCTGGAGGCTGCAGGAGACTTCCTGCTTCTCATCACTCGCTCCATCCGTGTTCAACATGCAATAACCAGGAAATGACTTTTATCATCACTGTCATGGCTGCGAGTGGAGTCACATTACAAGACCCTCTTCATCATCATCTTCTTCTTCTTCACTCAACGTGTTATAAAGAATAAAAACTCAACTCCAACCAGACTCCATGTTCAGCAGAGAGGAGGTTCAGGTATGAGGCTGATGCTGGTGCACGTGAACCGAGCTTCACCCTGTGACACACGTTAAGTGGATGTGAGCTCTCATGAGTCCAGGCTCTGCATCAGGTCACGTGATCAGCTTCATGACCTGTGATACCCATGTCCCCCCCGGTTGAGACTACGACCCAGACACCAGGTGGAGGAACAGGTGGATCTGGAGGAAGTCGGCTCATCATATTCATTTTACAGTTTATGTTCGATGACTTTTCACCTTCACACGGAGTCGTACTGAAGAGACACTGAGGACACACAACCTGAGCTGTGACTGGAACCAGGCTCTGAAGTCAATGTCCTCAGGGGATGAGACCAAGTGTAAATCTGAGGCGGTTTGTCTGTTTGCTTGTTTTAGACTAACTCTCCTCACATCTTGTGGTTTGCTGGAACAGGCTCACGTCTCCGTCCACAGAGAGCTGCCTTGTATTCTCCAGATCAGAGCTCAGTTATTTTTGTAATATTTAAAAGCAAATTCAGGACGAGAGAAGAAGAAACAGAACTGAAACAATCTGATTTAATCTGCGGGTCTGACACAGAGGAGCATTCCTCTCCTGACACAGTGACACACTGACTCCACAGAGTAAACTGCTTCACGTCTAAATGGACTCAGGTTGACAGAAGAACAAACGTCCTCTCGTCAGGTTCACACGTCGTCTCTCTGTCCTGAAGAGACGACACTGAACCTCACAGCGTCCTCTCTGTCTCTGCTCGGGTTGTCTCATGTCTGCAGCTCTGTTCGCTGAGTCGGCGTCCTGCTGCTGTGACCCAAATACCAGCTTACTGCCTGTCTGCCAGCTGCTGCGCTCTGATTGGCTGGGGCACCACACAGGAGAGGAGGGGGGGGGGGGCAGAGGAACACAGCTCATCGTTCCTTCAGAATTAAAAAAAAATCTCATATGTAAATTGAAGGAAACGTCTGCGTGTGTTTAATAAACTGCTGTGACATTTTGTGATTATTACCCATAATCCACATTTCACACATGAAGCAGCGTCAGGGTTCAGGCTTCGTGCTTTTATTAGACTATAATAATATTTCAGCCAAAACGAAGAAGATGAGAAATTAAAACTGAAACATGGAGACAAAACCTCGGTAGCTGAAGATTTGAAAACAACAACAACGATGACTCTGATCTATGTCCAGTTTACCTGAAGAATTTATATTCTGTTCGTGTGGTTTTGTGTTTTAAAGGAATCAACAACAACAACAACAACAGCAACAACAACAGCAACAGCCCAGTGCCTGAAAATCATCTTCAGGTTCAGGATCAGAAGTTTTTGACTCCGGTTTGGTTCAGAGAGAAAACATCATCCTGAGCTTTGCTCCACAAACCAGGAGATGAATCTGATCATAACTTAAACCATCGAGAACAACTTCAAGCTTCTGATGAGAGGAAACATTTCCTGTTTGTAATAATGTTCACTGCTTTCTATTATATTGTCCAATGCCTTTTATATCAGTGAGGTTACACAGATAGCAGGACTACACACACACACACACACAGAGACACACACACACACACACACACACACACCTCAGAGGCTGGTGATACATGGAGTTCATGTCGACTGCAGATCCCTGAGGACACAGACCTGCTGAGTCCAACAGCTGCTCAGAGTCACTGCAGCCAACACAGTGTCAGCGACAATGAACTGACTATCAACACCAGCAATGTCCGCTCCCACCCACACACACACAGACACACACACACACATACAGACACACAAACAGACACTCTGACTTGCAGCACAGCAACATTTTCATTCAACACCCAAACATCCGAGCCACAGAGCTTACAAAAGAGCGTCAATCGATATGACAAAGAACTCACTTAAGCCTGCACACACACACACACACACACACACACACACACAAACAGACACACACACAGTAGCAGAGACTCTGGCCCAGCGCCGGCAGAGAGGATCAATCCTGGTCTGAGAAAAACTGAGATGAGCATTGAGGCATCTCAGCGTCGGAGGACAGTGACCACCCCCCCCCGACCTCAGAGTCATGTGATAACTTCATTATTCACATGGAATCAAACGACTCTCAGCCTCGGTCAGTGGAGCCGTGTCGTCAGAGTTCAACTCCGGTGAAACCAACTCATTGATTTGTGCCACTGACCAGCAGCAGACAGACATGCCGGTGAAAAGGAGACAGAACAGACAGAACAGACAGAACAGACAGAGGACGATAGAATATGTTTCCTACTGTTAAAGGAAGGAATCAAACTTTATGATGCATCACTCATAGAGATTAAATATTTCCTCTCAGGGTCGATAGATTGTTCATCTTCTCTTTAAACAAACATATTTTTCTCCACATGATTTTCTCAAACGTTTCAGAAGCTGATTCATTGGAAGAGTTTAACAATATTTCATTAAAGCAGAATTAATTGGAAGAAAAATAAACAACAAACAACAAACTGAAGGATCAAACTGGAGTGTGTGTTTGCTTGGGGCTGGAAGGACTCACTACCTCACGTGCACTAACTGTAAGTGGGAGGGGCCACTGAGAGGTTCAGCTTCTTGCCCAAGGACACTTCGGCATGCAGACGGGGAAGACTGAGGATCGAACAGGCAACCTTCTGGTAGGAGGACGACCGC